>NC_135412.1:37696489-37873989 GCF_051991245.1 Festucalex cinctus | reverse complement strand
ATACATCACAAAGTACCAGAGATTCCTGACACTACACACATCATCTGGACATTGTATCGTTGATACATCATATAACACAAAACAGTAGAAAGCCCTGATGATTGTTGAGACAGCAACATCACTCAGACCACACTCTAGTTGAAACTTGATGATAGTTGTATAAAACAAAAATGTCACATGAAACAAAAACATCACTCCTTCATGACAAGAAGAAAAAAAAACAGTCAGAGAGGGAATAAAGCTTTTCACTTTATTTCGTCGTCTGTTCGTCACGTAACGTGACTCGCGTTCTAATCCAACTCTCGTCACAATCTCTCCCCTCTTTACGTAATGTATCCTTCCATGCCACACGCTCATCTACAACAATGTAGTTCCGTACCCCCAAATCAAAACAAAATACATCCCAACAAATACATATCACAAAATGAAAATAAATTCTCTTACAATATTAACTAAATATTTAACTCCAGTAGAATAAAAAAATAGTGTAAATTTATACGTCCAATTCTTCCCACACCTTGTACAATATTATGAAAAAAAAAGACCAAAGTTTGTATTTAAAGTGAAGAACTAGCAATTCCACCATTTCTGGATGAATTCACCTCAAAAATCTCAAATGATTTGGATGCTGTTGCTCCTATTAAAACTAAGACAATTTCATCCCGAACTAAAACACCTTGGAGGTATGCTACCAACTTAATGACTTTGAAATCTAAATGCAGAAAAGCAGAGCGAAAGTGGAGAAAAACTAAACTCCAAGTTCATTTTGACCGGTACAGACAATGTCTTTGTCATTTTAACCAAGAGTTAGTAATAGCTAGACAACAACACTTTTCTGAAATTATTAGGAGGAACCTCAACAATACACGCACTCTATTTGCCGTGGTTGACAAACTCACAAATCCCCCAAATCAAACAGCGCCAGAACTCCTCTCAACAGATAAATGCAATGAATGCCTGCTACTTTAGTGAAAAAGTACAAGCCATCAGGTCAAACATTGTTACAAACCAGCAAAATAACAAAATGATGCTGCACTTAAAATCACCTAGGAATAATTTAATTACCATGACAGAATTTGACTCAGTGGATCAAAATACTGTAGTAGACTTGGTTCAGCAATTGAAACCTTCCACGAGCTGTCTTGACACAATACCATCTGGCTTTTTCAAAACCATTGTGAAATCTGTTCAGATCAATTTACAACAAATAATTAATTGCTCACTTCAATCAGGTGAACTTCCTAAATGTCTGAAAGTAGCCGCCGTCAAGCCCATTCTAAAAAAGAGAACACTGGATGTCTCCCTGCTAGCAAATTATAGACCAATCGCAAACCTTCCCTTCGTAACTAAAAGAGTTGAAAAAGTGGTTTTTAATCAACTCAGCAATTTCCTGAGCTTAAACGGACTTTTGTATAAATTCCAGTCAGGTTTCCGACCTCATCACAGTACAGAAACAGCTCTGATTAAAGTACTGAATGATATAAGATTGAGCACTGATGCAGGGAAGGTATTGGTGCTCGTTTTGTTGGACCTCAGTGCAGCATTTGACAAGATTGATCATAATATACTGTAGGACAGGCTGGAAACTTGGGTGGTATTAAATGGAACAGTCCTTAAATGGTTCAGGTCCTATTTGGAAGAAAGGAGTTACTTTGTGACCATTGGAAATTTTGAATCTGATCGAAAGGCCCTTGGACCCTTGTTGTTCAGTCTGTATATGTTACCTACCAGACTTGGGCCAACTAGTGGAACCCAGAGTTCGAAGCAAACATGGTGAAGCTGCATTTAGCTATTATGCTGTAAACAGATGGAATAGGCTGCCAACAGAAGTGAAGTCAGCCCCGAGTGTAAATGCTTTTAAATCCTGATTTGCCTGTGGCAATGGATATTATTGTATTGAGTAATCGAGTGTACAAGAAAAACAGGGATGAATTAATATTGGAAAAAAAAAATCATGTCAAATGGCATTTAATGAAATAGACGTTAACTTGTTGTATTATGGTAATTCTGAAATTAAAAAAAATAAAAAGATTGCTCCACGCAAGGTTTGAACCCATGCATTGGTTGGCCTGGTTGATATTCTAATTTATTTCGATTAACTCGCATTTCAGCAGCTTTCGCGGTTGCATTCATTTATTTCCAAGTCCCTTCCCAGGTTTCATATATTTCTGGTGGAATTTAATTTGTATATTAACTCCTTAAAGTTGACAAGAAACAAGAAGAGTATGCATACATTGAAAACTCTTGGTTAATTATCTTTTATTGACCCTAGTTGAATTTTTTGTGCCTTATGTTATTTTGTTTGTTTTCATTGTTTAGTTTAATTTTTTGTTTTGTTCTTTGATGTAAAATTGTTGACTGATTTCTGTTCTAAATACTGTGGATGTAAACAAGATAGAAACTTCAAATTGATAATTGTTACTCTGCTGTGAATGTTAAAAGCAAAGTTTCAATTAAAAAAAAGAACAGAAGATGTGTCATCAACTTTGTTCATTATACATTCATTAAAATAGGTTCTAATGTGTGCCTAATTTATATATGAAAAAGCAATGACCGTTTATTTGGTGATAATGCTGAAATTCTTCACATTTTCTTGTTTTTAGTACCTGACAGATTTAATCTTCATTTAATCTAATATGACTTTTTTTTTTAAGTTAAATTATATTTATATGACAAAGCAGTCAGACACTGTGTCCGTCGAATCAATTACATTTGCGACATGAAAAATCATCTCTGTGCTCAATGCAGCTCCCATCCAACGTTTCCATTACAAAGGAAAGCACGCATGCTTTGAAGGTACGTTTTCTCTCTCACTGGCACACTATTAAATCCCAAATAATGATCCCTCCTTCCCGAGTCTGTTTCATACACATCAAACGACTCAGCTAGTGTCCGTGCCACCTGATGGTGCATAGCCTATGAATCTGCTTGTGGGTTAACTGCCAATATTTCTAAACTCAAGTCAGAAGACAGATTTTTCTGCATTCGAGTTGAACTTGGACTACAGGTGGTTTCTAACATGAAGAAGTGGCGCCATCATATGGACGAAAGCGGTTACAAGGGAGGTCAGTTAGTTAATTTGTCGGCATTAAAACAAAATAAATAAAAATCAGGTGATGGGCAGTCAAATAAGCAAAAACAAAATCGTGCATGTTTGTTTTTATCAACCAATAAGACATTTTCTGCAATGCTTCCATCTGCAAACAAAACACTTCAGACAAATGGTGAAATTGAAATGCTGGAGGTATTCACACGTGCAAAATAATCAAACCAATTCCCGGCGGATATTGAGAAATTCTTGCTTGTCCAATGAGTTTTTAAGTTGATTTTGTGTTAAAACATCCTGTGAGAATCCGTCCCTGGAGGAAGGCCAGTGATGTATCTGTTGCTAAGCAACCATTTAGCTCCATGGTGTGTTTGGATGTTGGTTTGGAACTCTCTTTCTTTGCAGTCCATAGTTACTATGAATGTAGCCAGCCAGTTTTGTTCTTTCACACCTATTAATGGATATCAGTCACAGCTGGTAGGCTAATGTAATCACAAACAGGCTACACTCGGGTCACTGTGGCCGTGGCCTATGCAGGATGATTGCCGTGGACCATTTTCATCAGTCATCGTCACAACGTAACTCAGATCCCTGAACAGTAGCCGCAATAACAAATGTGTTTTTGTAACCTGTTATTTTGTATAAATACAATACTGTATGTGAGAAATGAGAATGTGTCAGTCAATGTTAAAATTCTAAAACTCCCTATTGTAAACTGTGACGAAAATGTGCTAATAACAAAATGCTATTTTTATTATTATTATTATTATTAGTAGTAGTAGTAGTAGTAGTAGTAGTAGTAGTAGTAGTAGTAGTATGACATTAACAAAAATCCTTGGAAAATTATACAAAATAAAGTTATTAAAATTTAAGGAATTGACTAAAAAAAGTTTTTAGAAATACATTCAACTTCAAAAGAAATGTTGTTTCAAGACTGTCGTGCACGTCCTGTTCACTTTCCTTGAGCAATTCTTCCAGTTTTGTCTGTTGTGGGAGATGCTGCCCTCATGTGGTAAGCATGAAAACTGCATCTAGAAATACAACTTGTACCACATTCTAAAACCTTCCAGCATAATTTATTATTCTTGGGTTATTAGCTACTAAAAAAAAAAAGTTATATGGCTTTGGTGGTCACATGACAGACACATAATGTCTCATTTTTGATAATTTAAAAGCCAGTCTTGGTTACCAACGATCCTTGTAAAATGCATAATTTTCTATACTTCTTTGATGCAGCGGCAGTGTTTGATGAGGACGTGTAAAAATGTTGAAATCTGGCATAATTTCAACATGAACGCAGAGCTGTAAGATGTTGAGGTCATGTTTTAGCACATTTTGGAGCAAGTCACTTGCTTTAAGAATGCCATAAAATAACAAATGCATAGCCAGTTGTCGGAATTTTAACTATTTTCTGTCCTACAAGTATTACGTTAGCGCATGTCCAAAAACATGTTTCCTGAGTTGACACGTTACGCAATATGGAAAGTATAATAAAACATACTGCATGACATTTGTGTAGGCTACTTTATCAATCTTCTATTTTCCTTTTGAGCTGCTTTGATGAAGAAAAAGATATTTCACACTTTAACCGTTTTATGCATTTAAAAAATGCTCAATACCATATATTATTAGGCACTGTAAACATTTTAATAGGAAACAGTTTTCTCTGTACCAAAACAGAGGAACATTATCATTATCAGCATCCACAACTTCTCTGTAGTGGAGCAGAATAGAACACATCAGTCTTATCAGAATAGAAAAGTCATGAAATCATTTCATATTAATTGCAATAATTCAACACTTATCCATGCAGCCATGCATTCTCTGTTCCACTTACCTCACTACGGGTGCATGTGCTGGATCTCAGCTGACTTCGGGTGACAGATGATATGCGTCCATTGATCACAGGGCACCAGTTGACAAACAACCATTGATACACACATGCAGCTACAGACAATTCTTCAATTGCATGCATGTTCATAGAATGCAGGAGGAAACCGGAGTACCTGGGGGAAAAAAACCCACACGGGCACGGGGAGAATATGCAAACTCCACATATCAAAGCCGCAGCCCAGATTTGATCCCACAGCCTCGGAAATCTGAGGCAGATGTGCTAACCAGTTACCACCGTACTGAACTATTATGTAAACATAAATTAGTGATGGGCAAGTCCCGATACCAGATCGTATCAGGATAATACTAGCCTTATTTTATGGTACCGATACTCGTGATATGGCGGCCGATACCAATGGCTGAGAAAGCACTTTTCTAATGTCCATCCTTTTGTATGTCCTGTCCATTAAGATGCAAATTCTGTGAGTGTAAGTATGCTTATAAGGTTTATAATCATGCTCAGAGTGCATTAATAGTGTGCGTTTATCAACATCTAACTTAGCTTATCTAACAAGCTAATAATTGTATTGAAATACCCATTGTTCTTGTTTATTCATTTTTTTCGGAAGGCATCAGATTACTCCATGATTTCCATCAGAAAAACACACAATCCTTCGTTTGCCAAATATAGGCCTACATACAAACTGTGACTTACTTGAAGTGTGGAAAAACCTAATTGCCTGTAATGGACCTTGTGCACAGCAGGAAATTAAACATTTCCACTCGAAAGGTCAAATGGCAAAACGGTTTCCACTGTGAATGTCTTACAAGCTACTGGGGCGCTAACTGACAGAGAAAATAACCTCTGTCATTAAATGTGACAAACTGGGGTTGTGTATAACTATATTTAGTTTAGTGCTGGTACTTTTTTAGGTCGAAATGGCATCAAAATTTCAAATTTGAACTCTGAGGTGTGCTATATTAATTATATCAAATGTCAACTTGGTTTTGACAGACCTGTTATCGCTATTTGTTTGCATGCTGATCAGAAGTACTTCGATAGGAGAACCAAAGTACAAAAATGTACACAGAAAAACTTGAATCGTCAAATGTTTATTTGAACTTAATACTTTAAATATGCGTAATAACTTGAAACACTTAAAGTATGTGGACATGTGTCGAGGTGAATATCAATTTTGCACAATTTCTTCGGGCCACAAATGTTCACCAAATGGTTTGAAGAGTGCAGAAATGAGGAGGGGGAAAAAATAACATATGGCACTTTAGATGTCGACCCAGTTGAATCGCTGAGTGGGAGTCTTGCTTCTCATATGAGAGCTGATATTTTTCCACTGTGAACCCCCCCCCCAAAAAAAAGACTTTCACATGCGGAAAGTATGTTGTTCCATCGGAAGGTCATTTGACCTGTTTCTGTCAGTTAACCACGCTATTTATGAATAACAATTTATTTGCAATTTTTTAATTAAAAAAACAATATGAATGTGGAAACATGTTTAAACATGCACACATTATATATAAAAGTTTATTTTGAAGTAGAACTATCTACAACACTACCAAATAGCACCTTCATGAATCTAAAAACAAACATTTTTTGTTGGACTTTAAATCCGTATTTTCAATCCTAGCTCTCCAGCCCTTATTCTTAACATACATTTTGAGTCCTGCCTTGCCTTGCCTCCTTCTCAATTTAAGGGCGACATGAAGTCTTATGAGGCAATGAACCATTTGAGCCAATGGGCTACATACACCATAGAGATATACACAGCAATGTATGAAGTATTTCTGGTAGAAAAGTCAGATGGCGTAACGTCTCCACTGTCAATATCTTATAAGCCACTGGGATGCCATCTGAGAGGTTTATTATCCATCGATATGAAACGGTAGATACAAAACGCCCATTTGAGCCGCTGGCCTACGGCAAGGCTAAGTTAGTGGAGGGCAAAGTGTTCAGGAATTCTGTGTATGCAGATACCACGAAAATAAAAAATTACAAGATGCCTGACGAGGGTCCACACAGGCACCTGTATCAGGACCAGTGGTGTGTGACGCCTTGAATTTTTGTCTTGTTATGGGTCTTGAGATGAACTATATGTTAAAAAAAAAAACAAAAAAAAAACATGACCAAGTAATTTCTCTGCATGAAGTCTGTATTATTATTATTTTTTTCGTTTGTTTGTTTGTTTTTTTATTCTGTTCATGTCAGTTTTACCAAAATGGTAGCTGCATAATATGATATGGCATGTTGAGTAATGTTTTTCTTGCACTTTCGGAATATTGCTTGACTTCAGCAGGCAGATGGCGTGAAAGTGCTAGTGTAACTATAGGAACTAGCACTGAATATACTTGTGAACTTAATGATGGGGAGATTTTATTCATTTTACAAACAACACACCATGGATTAGATTGTCCATAAAATGACTTGGTTATGTAAAACTACAGACAGGATCATAGACAACCAACAGAAATAATGCTCTGACCAAAACAGAAAGAACTAAATACTAACAAATTGACAAGACAACGAGGAACACCTGGACAAGACAAGTGGCTGTGGGAGCCAACAAGGGGCTGGGCTGAAAAGAACAGGTGGGCACAAAAACCTAATGAAACAGACATGACATGGCATGAAAAGGGGACACTGGCAAAATACAATACAATTACATCCAATCAAACATGACACCTTTAACATGGTAGACCAGGGAAGATTCCGGCATGCACACGAAAGCAAGATTACATAAATTTTGGTAAAATATTGTTTTGCCTCTCCTTATGGTGGTGTTGTGAAAGTAGCAAATTCATTTTAACATAATAAACACCACACCTTTGAATTAAAAAAACTAAACAAAAAACAACAAAAACTATAAACTAAAAAAAATACTTGAAGCACTTTGGTATTTTTATATAGTCTCAAATCAACTACATTTTCTCTCTGTGCACAGTTCAGTTGGACGCATTTGAACGAGGGCTAATCTTATGTACAGCTGGTTCACAAGTTTACATAGGAAGAACCTTTTGGTTGTATTGATGGCTTGCTAATTAGTGGGTTTATGTGCAGTTCCACAGACCGTAGTCATTACACTGTGAACTAAAGTGAAATCAAGTGTTTTTCATGTAATGGGGTTTGTGGGAGGCTTTTTTTTGTTCTTACTTTGACATTGTCAGAACAAGGGAGTGCCACTCGCAGTTCTTTTTCAAATGCGTGTTCTGAAGCCTTCTAAAGAGGTTATTATAAAATGTTATGAATCGGCTACAAATGCAGTTGACTCATTTGAGACCTTTTGATATGATGGAGTCAATGCATTACAGCCTGGAGTCACAGGCTTGTGATTAAACACTTTCACAGACTTAAAAATAGTCTTGTTTCATTTACTGGAAACAGTCCCTTCATGTTGCTGAGTATGTTTGAAGGCCCTGTCATTGTCTTTTAGCTTTGCCGCTTACGTCTAAACACTGGGCCAGCCATCCCGGCCCATCCCGGAACCACAAATAGAAAACCATATGAGATCAGAGGGTTGTGCTGAAGTGAACCGCTAACTGCAGCGTACAACCTGTGCATCCCAGAGGGGAAACTGCACATTACCACCCGAAAATTCCGTCACTCACAAATGGGTTAAAGGCTCCTCATTACATGTCTTCATACACAAACACACAACCTACGTCATTATGTATTGGCTTACGAAGACTTTCCCTGATGCAGTATACTTGACCATTGGCCTTGCTCTAAATGAAATCTCCTGGTTGGAAGGTTTACATGTACAGAGCATACTATTAGTCACAATTATGTCCATATCAAATTTCTACATCAGTGGTTGCCATCTTCCCTCCGTCGTTTTGTTGTTGTTGTTGGCAATATTCTTGGAATTGTCCAAATCAAAATGTTGCTGTCTATTATAGTTAAATGTTATTTCAGTTGGGAAATTTATATCCATCCATCCATTTTCTTGACCGCTTATTCCTCACAAGGGTCGCGGGGGGTGCTGGAGCCAATCTCAACTGGCTTTGGGCAGTAGGTAGTACACCCTGGACTGGTTACCAGCCAATCAGAGGGCACACAGAGACGAACAACCATCCACACTCACAAGCACACCTTGGGACAATTTGGAGCGCCCAATTAACCTGCCATGCATGTCTTTGGAATGTGGGAGGAGACCGGAGTACCCGGAGAAGACCCACACAGGCACGGGGAGAACATGCAAACTCCACCCAGGAAGGCCAGAGCCTGGACTCGAACCCCAGTCCTCAGAACTGTGAGGCGGACGTGCTAACCAGTCTTCCGCCAGAAATTTATAATGAATCACAAATTATTTTTGCAATGTAAAAAACAAAGCATAGTCAAAATTCTGACAGTAGCTTGGTTGTGAAGCTCCACCAGTTTTCCAAGGAAAAAAAAAAAAAAGTTTCCTGAACCACAGGTAATTGTACGACAGTGCCTTTCAGACAGAACTCACCAAAGCGGGACATTGCTATGTCTGAAGTGTGCATTCACACAGCTGTTGCGGGTTGCCATATTCACATAATTAGATGTGTGTCAGGAGAACCACAATTGCTTTCAACACAAAGGGTACAGTGTGTCTCGGGTGTTAAAGTTCTCACTCTGGGCGTGGCTGACAGCGGTTCACCTCTTTGGCAAACAACTGGCAAATTTGACTTCAACGTCCCAACCTGCATCGTCACTACACAAGACGACAAGTCAAGCAAAAGTTACCTTCAAAGCCAGAGTAAAAAATATCACAATATAAAGAGAGCACATCTCAAGAAGAGACGATTTGCAGTAATCAATTGATGGTCAGCAAAAGTTCCATGGTTGGAAGTTTCAAGTGAAATCCAGAATTAACGTAGGTCAGCCTGCAGGGCGGGACTGGGACGTGATTATTTATACATTTGAATTTGGGCCCATTTGGTGCGTCAGCACCTTTTCTTTTAAAAACTCATTCACTGCCAGTCATTTTAGAAAATTTTAAAATTTTCAATACGTGATATTACATTCAATAATTATATATAAACCGAATCTACCAAAAAACAATAGACTCCCTACTTTTTGCCCCGTCCCATTCTTTTATAATTGACAGTAGAAAAATGTAGGTTTGCCAAAATACACCCATTTCTCCCATGGACTCTGAAACTGTGTTTATTTTGTATAAAATGGGGCAATGATGTCATCTACCGGTGGTTGGGCATCACTGCCGCATCAGTAGTTTCCAAGTTTGATATTTACAGTGGAGCATAATCAGATTCGCCTCCATTTAGCACCGCTCTAAAAAATACAATTGACAAGTATACTTGGAAGTATACTTGTCAAAGGCAGTGAATGAGTTAATCTTGGCTTTTCTGTGCCACTCTTTCTGTTTCATCTATCTGACTTAGTTTTGACTGGCCTCCTCTTGAGTCTGGACACTCGGACAGAGCATATTATTTGGTTGTCGTGTTGGCCAGCGAGGCCAGCGAGCGCTGGCGAGGGTGGGGGAGGGGAGAGAGAGTGACTGAGAGCACACACACACAAGAAGAGTTGTGTTGGGAGAGAGAGAGTGACACTTGCTTCACCATTATGCGTATGATCCATTCTGTACAAAATAGCAGCTAAAAAGTCCATAATTCCGGCCAAACATGCGGTAAAATTCAGGCTGCTCTATGTTAGGCACTCTGGGCCTGGCTAGGTCTACCAAAAGCACTTTATTTGCTGATTTTGAATCAAACCCGTGGGCCTAAATCAACAGCCTGGCAGCCAACCGGGAAATTCCCCGGTCCTCCCCCCGAGCCATACCTGTCTGCCTATCTGTATAAATGTGTATTCAAAAATTGAGTGTCAAGTCTTACTGGTAAAGTTAGTTTATGGCTGGTAATGTTTATGGCTCAACAAATACATATTTTGGGGGGGATTCCTGAAAGTGAAGCTTTTCAACACGAGCTATTTATATACATGTAAAGATTCAAAACAAATGATGATCATACAAACGTGGAGGTGGAACATATTGCCACCGTATCGTGATTTTTGTGCAAGAATAATGCTCACCGTACATGTTTGCCAATTTAGAAGACTTGTATGAGTCAAGCTCGGCATTCTGGTGAAGTGAGCCCCCATGCCCTTGGAGATCTGACCTGGCGGAGTGACAATTTGGTGGAAGGAAGTCGGTCTAAAGTTACACCTGCTCAAACCACTTCGAATTGACTAAACACTAAACACAACCAATGAAATTTTGTTGAATTTGATCAGGAGAAAACACAGATATTATGCTCCGGGGACACGTATGGTGGATGCCAGACATATCCATCCATCCATTTTCTTGACCGTGCTTACTAATCACAAGGATCGCGAACATGCAAACTCCACCCAGGAAGGCTGGAGCCTGGACTCGATCTTGTGTCCTCAGTACTGGGAGGCGGACGTGCTAACTGCCAAACATATTTCATTCATAAATAAGAGTATGTGAATAACAGGCAGGAAACCATCTGATTCATTGTTGAAATGAATTCACTGAATGTATTATTATTATTATTATTATTATTATTATTATTATTATTATTATTATTATTATTATTATTATTATTATTATTGAAATCAGATGTGACTACAGGGTTGCACGGTGGTCGAGTGGTTAGCACGTCCACCTCCCAGTTCTGAGGACTCCGGTTTGAGTCCAGGCTCCGGCCTTCCTGGGTGGAGTTTGCATGTTCTCCACGTGCCCGCGTGGGTCTTCTCCGGGTACTCCGGTCTCCTCCCACATTCCAAAGACATGCATGGCAGGTTAATTGGATGCTCCGAATTGTCCCTTGATGTGCTTGTGAGTGTGGATGGTTGTTCGTCTCTGTGTGCCCTGCGATTGGTGTCACGCCGCCACCAGAGTGGCGGTTCATGCTTTTGTTTTACAGTCATGTTCCTGTTTTATTTTGATAGTCCTCTCTACTCTCACCCCAGGTCACTTACCCTTCCTGCAGCTCAATGATTACCGGTCCACGCCCATGATCAGCACCACCTGTTTCCAATCAACCCGGACAATAAAAGCCACCTTCATTCTCCAGTTGGTTGCCGAAGTGTCACATATCTCAGTGCATGGAAGCGTCCTCCCAGTCCTCGTACCACAGTCCTTGTTTGATGTCTAGCCTTGCCTTGTCTTGCGCCTTTAGTTTGCACTGGTTTTCCTCCCTTGTGGAGCGCCTTTTGTCCCTGTTTTTGAGTGCCCTTTTTTGTATCTCCAGTTTGGAGCTCTTTTTGTTCAGCCTTTTTTTCCCTCCTTGAGAGGCGATTTGAGTTTCGTGCAATTAAAGCTGCAGCCTTGTTGGCCAACTTACACTCTGCGTCTGAGTCCTACCTCCTCTCGTCGTGTCAGTACACTTCGGCCAGCATGGACCCAGCAGAAAAGTTGGAGGCTGCACTACGTAGACAGGCCGCCCGCCTGTCGCACCTGGAGGAGGTCCAGCAAGCCATGGCCACCCGGATAGGTGAACTTGCTGGACAGGTGCAGGATCTGGTGAACCACCTGCAACACTCCACGCCAACCGTCACGAAACCGGAAGCAGCTGAATCCCCGATCCCGACTCCAGCCTTGGCCGGAGTGAGACTGGCCTCCCCGGAGCGATACTCGGGAGAACCAGGACATTGTCAGGCATTCCTGACCGAATGTGACATTCACTTCGAACTCTCACCACAGGCATTTCCCACAGACCGTTCCCACGTGGCCTTCATGATTTCCCACCTGACGGGACGAGCCAGAGACTGGGCCACCGCGGAATGGGCACGGCGCTCCCCGACTTGCTCAACCGCAGCCGGGTTTAGCAGGGCTCTCCGCCTCGTTTTTGATCCAACCAACATGGATCGAGAGAAGACGCGAGAACTCAGCCATCTCAGACAAGGCAGAGAATCGGTTAATGATTACGCCATCCGATTCCGAACTCTAGCAGCCAAGAGTGGCTGGAACGACACAGCTCTCTTTGACCACTTTTTGAAGGGGCTCACAACCACCATGCAGGAACTCTTGCTTCCAAATGACTTACCCGGCGACCTGGACTCATTGATTTCGCTTGCCATCCGTACTGATCATCGGAGGCGGGAGCTCAAGCAGAGCAGCGGACTCCAAAGGATACCTGATTCGGGACCCCTCCAGCATCCACTGGCAAGTGAGTCTTCACGATATGCGTTTCCCCAGTCAGCTACCGCGAGGGAGGTCAGTGGAAATGACGAGGAACCCATGCAGCTTGGTCGGGCCCAGTTAACCACCGAGGAGCGACAGCGGCGCCGCCAAGAAGGCCGCTGCTACTACTGTGGTGAACTTGGTCATCTGGTGGGAACTTGCACCGTGAAGAGAGGTTCACCGGTGAATTTCCCGTCACCCCGACCTGCCAAGACCCAAAAGATCACGCAAGCCCAGATAAGCCACCATGCTATAACCATAGACCCGCCAGCGCTCATCGACTCCGGTTCCGACGAGAGCCTCATGGACTGGGGCCTCGTAAAGCGAGTATGAGCCATCACCAAACCCCTTCCCGGACCATTCAGGCCAGAGCTCTGAATGGCAAGGAACTCTTTTGTATCACCCACATCACCGAACCCCTGAAGGTTCAAATTGGACAACACATCGAGAATCTCCGTTTCCATGTAATCCAAGCTTCGTCACGCACTTTGGTTCTGGGGCACCCTTGGCTACGTCTACACAACCCCAGAATCGACTGGAACTCCGGAAACGTACTGGAATGGGGTGACACGACGAGGTAAGGTAGGACTCAGATGCAGGATAAAGGTAGGCCACAAAGGCAACAGGTTTATTTCCGGCCAACAAGTGTCTCCTCTCAAGCTGAGAGGAGAACAGGGAAGCAAAAAAAGTGGAGAACAAAAAGCGCTCCACTAGGGAGGAAAAAACAGGCAAAAGGTACTGGGGACAACGAAAAGCGCTCCGCTAGGGAGGAAAAAGGGCACAAGGCAAAAGGGGTAACAAAAGGCGCTCCACTGGGGAGGAAAAGGCACAAAAACAAGGCAAAAACACTTGGCAACATGAACGAGGACATGTGGGACTGTGGGACTGTGGGACTGTGGGACGCTTCCATGCACTGACTGTGACACTTCCGCACTGAGGGGAGAATGCAGATGGCTTTTATTGTGAGTCTTGATTGGTGGCAGGTGTTGGTAATCATGGGCGGGGACCGGTAATTATGGAGCGGCAGGAAGGGCAAGTGACCTGGGGTGAGATGAGAGTTAGGGTTTTCAAAGTAAAACAGGAAACATGGATACCAAAACAAAAGCATGGGCCGTCACGCCGGTGGCGGCGTGACAGCACCCCCCCCTCAACGGCCGACTCTTGACGGCCCAGGAATGTCAGGGTGTTCAGAGTAAAAATCATCAATTAACGAGGGGTCAACAATGAACCGGCAGGGGACCCATTGTCTTTCCTCCGGGCCGTATCCCTCCCAGTCTACAGGTTATTGTCTTCCGCGGCCCCAATTACGCACATCTAAAAGTTTCCTGACCTTGTAAACGGGGCCGCCTTCAATCATCTCTGGGGGGGGGGCGGGATCGGAGGGCACAAGTGGGCTTTCGTGAACCGGCTTGACTTGACTGACGTGGAATGTTGGATGAACTCTGAGGGATCTTGGCAGGCGGAGTCGAACGGCGGCGGGACCTATGGACTTGGTTACTGGGAAAGGCCCCACAAATCGCCGGGCCAGCTTTGGACATGGTACCTTGAGTCTGAGGTGTTTGGCTGATAGCCAAACTCGTTGGCCTGGGCGGTATCCGGGTGCCGGTCTCCTCTTCCGGTCGGCGGACCTCTTCACCCGGTCCCCCTGGCGTTGTAGCGCCGCCCGGGCCGCCGACCAGACTTTGTGGCACCGACGGATCATGGCCTGGACCGAGGGAACCGTTGCCTCCTCCTCCAGTTCAGCGAAGAATGGTGGATCGTAGCCGTGGACGCATTTAAACGGGGTGAGACCTGTGGCAGATGTGGGCAATGAGTTGTGAGCAAGCTCGACCCATACCAGGTACTTGCTCCAGGTGGTCGGGTTCTGGGAGACAAGGCATCGCAGTCCGGTTTCGAGTTGCTGATTTAATCGTTCTGCCTGTCCATTGGCCTCAGGGTGGTATCCAGACGTCAGGTTGGCTTTGGCACCTAGGGCTTTACAAAACTGTGTCCAGAAGCGGGAGACGAACTGTGGTCCACGGTCGGAGACGATGTGCAGAGGGAAACCATAAAACCGGAATATGTGGTGGATCATGATGTCGGCTGTAGCTTTGGCGGATGGGAGCTTGGATAGTGGGATAAAGTGAACCATCTTGGAGAACCTGTCGACAACTGTGAGAATTGTGGTTTTACCATGGGATAGGGGTAGTCCGGTCACAAAGTCCAATGATATTTCTGCCCATGGTCTGGATGGGATTGGTAGCGGTTGGAGAAGGCCCATCCAGGACTGATTTGAAGTCTTGTTGCGGGCACAAGTTGGACAAGCAGCGACGTACTCTTTTATCGTGGTTTCCATTGCCGGCCACCAGAATCTCCGGGCAACAGCATACATGGTCCTGCGGACTCCAGGATGACAAAAAAGCTGTGATGTGTGAGCCCAGTGTATCACCTGAGACCTTAGCTCCTCAGGCACGAACAGTCGACGTTGTGGACAAGACGTGGGGGGAGTGACGTTGCGCAGTGCCTCCTTGACATCGTCCTCAATTTGCCATCTCATGGCTCCAACTATGCAGTCCCGGGGCAGGATGGTCTCAGGCTCGGCTTCCAATGGCTCGGATTCGTGGACTCTTGACAACGCATCCGCCTTGACGTTTTTGCTGCCTGGTCTGTAAGTCAGGGAGAACACGAAGCGGTTAAAAAACAAGGACCATCTGGCCTGTCGAGGATTGAGTCTTTTTGCCTGGCGTAAGTACTCCAAATTTCGGTGATCGGTCCAGATCACAAAAGGAAGTTCAGCGCCTTCCAGCCAGTGTCTCCATTCTTCTAGGGCCACTTTTACCGCGAGAAGCTCCCGATCTCCGACTGAGTAATTGCGTTCAGCCTTGGATAATTTACGTGAGAGGAATGCGCAGGGATGTGTCTTGCCGTCCTCTTGACAACGCTGGGACAGTACCGCCCCAATTCCAATACTGGAGGCGTCTACCTCCACCACGAACTGACGTTTGGGGTCAGGGACTCTGAGGATTGGGGCATTGGTGAAGCGTGCTTTTAGGTCTTTGAAGGCCTTTTCGGCTTCCGGGTTCCATAAAAAACGAACTTGTGGGGAGGTCAAAGCGTGTAGGGGAGCGGCAATGGTACTGAAGTTTCTTATGAATCTACGGTAGAAGTTGGCAAATCCGAGGAACTGTTGAACTTTCTTCCGAGAGTCCGGCGTGGGCCACTCTCGTACGGCGCTGACCTTGTCCGAGTCCATTTCCACCTTCCCTGGTGAAACGATAAATCCCAGGAAGGAGATGGTGTTTACGTGAAACAAACTCTTCTCAGCTTTCACGTACAGATGATGATCCAGAAGACGTTGCAGTACTCGGTTTACGTGGTCTCGATGGCTCATTAGGTCAGGAGAGTAAATCAAAATGTCGTCCAAGTAAACGTACACAAAGTGATCTATGAAGTCCTTGAGTACCTCATTTATCATGGCCTGGAAGACGGCTGGAGCATTCGTGAGGCCAAATGGCATGACCAGGTACTCATAATGTCCCCGAGGAGTGTTGAAGCCCGTCTTCCATTCGTCTCCCTCGCGGATCCGAATGAGGTGATAGGCGTTCCGGAGATCGAGCTTAGTGAAGATCTTAGCCTGTTGCAGCTGATCGAACACCGAGGACATCAAGGGCAAGGGGTACCGGTTCTTAACAGTGATGTCATTTAAGGGACTGTAATCAATGCATGGGCGTAGGGATCCATCCTTCTTGCTCACAAAGAAAAAACCTGCGCTTGCAGGTGAGGAAGACGGTCGGATGAGACCGGCCTTCAAGGAGTCGTCAATGTAGTTGTTCATGGCTTGGCGTTCGGGTCCTGAGACCGAATACAGTCTCCCCTTGGGAATGGTTGAACCGGGAATCAAATCGATCGGGCAGTCATATGGTCGGTGTGGAGGGAGAGTCATGGCCTTGGTTTTGATGAAGACCTCCCGCAAGTGGTGGTAGCAGGAGGGAACAGTGTGCAGGTTCGGGTACTCTTCTTGAGCCGGTGGGACGAGAGTCACCTGTTGAACCTAGGCTGTGTAGTTTCGGGGTGCGGGTTGTTCCAACCCGTGAGAGATGCAGTCCGTTCCCCACTCCAGAACGACTCCAGTGTTCCAGTCGATTCTGGGATTATGTAGACGCAACCAAGGATGGCCCAGAACCAAAGTGGGGGATGATGCATGAAAAACGTGGAAGCGGAGAGTCTCGAAGTGAGGTCTGATTCGGATTTCCAGAGGTTCAGTGATGTGGGTGATTTTGAAGAGCTCCTTGCCATTCAGCGCTCTAGCCTGGATGGTCGAGGAAAGGGGTTCGGTGGAGGCTCGTATTTGCCTTACGAGCTCCCAGTCCATGAGACTTTAGTCGGATCCGGAGTCGATGAGGGCTAACAGGTCGGTGGTGACATTGTGGTGGGTTATCTGAATTTGCGTGAGTCTGTGGTTCTTGGCGGGTCGGGGTGACGGAGAACTCACCGGTGAGCTGCCCTTCGTGGTGCAGGATCCCACCAAGTGTCCAAGACCACCACAATAGTAGCAACGGCCCTCTCGGCGGCGGCGCTGTCTCTCCTCAGGCGTAAGCCGAGCCCTTCCCAGTTGCATGGGTTCCTCTCTGGCGGGGCCCACCTCTCCTGGTTCAGGTCGGGAAGGAAGGATGGGTTGCGGCCTTCCGGCCTCCGGTGGCCGTGACCAGGGGGTGGGTTCCTCCCTCCTTCGACGTCCGCCGATCTTAGCCAGCTCCTGGCGACGATGATCTGTGCGGATGGCGAGGGAAATCAAAGCCTCCAAGTCCGTGGGGAGTTCTACGGGGATCAGAAGTTCTTGAATGGCAGGTGAGAGTCCTTTCAAGAAATGGTCATGAAGAGCTATGGCGTTCCAGCCACTGTTCGTTGCCAGTGTTCGAAAACGGACAGCGTAATCGCTGACAGATTCTTTGCCTTGTTGAAGCCGGCTCAATGCTCGTGCCTTCTCTCGGTCATTGTTCTCTGGATCAAAGACTTGGCGCAAAGCGATTTGAAAGTCCTGTACGCTTTGGCAGACCGAGGAACCCCTGGCCCATTCCGCGGTCGCCCAGGTTTTGGCCCGTCCCGTCAGGTGAGACACCATGAAGGCCACTCGGGACCGGGCTGTGGGAAATGCCTGTGGTAATTGTTCGAAATGAATGTCGCATTCCGTGAGGAAAGTCTGACAGCGCCCGGGTTCACCGGAGTATCGTTCTGGGGAGGCCAGTCTTAATCCTACCCCGGTGAATGGCGTGGTCGGTACGGAGAACTCAGGATGAGGAATTTGTCCGGTGGGAGCTGGTGCTCGACGCCGTGAGAGGCTCACCAGCTCGTGGACCTGGCTGGTCAATTCCCCAATCTGGGACAGCATGGTTTGCTGGATCCGGTCCTGGTTGTCGAGCCGGGCCTCCTGGCTCTGCAGTGCAGCCTCGACCTTGCCTGCTGGGTCCATGCTGGCCGAAGTGTACTGACACGACGAGGTAAGGTAGGACTCAGATGCAGGATAAAGGTAGGCCACAAAGGCAACAGGTTTATTTCCGGCCAACAAGTGTCTCCTCTCAAGCTGAGAGGAGAACAGGGAAGCAAAAAAGTGGAGAACAAAAAGCGCTCCACTAGGGAGGAAAAAACAGGCAAAAGGTAGTGATGTGCTTCTCGGGTCGAATCCCTGAAGCGTGTGCCGAGTAATGCAGATGAGTGGTTCATGAACGGCGTGTCAATGCGTGTGTTGATGACGTACGTGGTGACGTTTGAAGCCCCACGAAGCAGGTGTACCACGTGACTGATTCAGGAAATGATTCGCTAGGTTTGAGTGTAGTTCGAAATAAAAGCGGCAAAGAAACGCTATGGATTCCCCTTCACTTTTTGTGTTTTCGGGTACCGTATTGCGCTACTTTTTTTGCTTTTGGCATTCGATTTGACGAGCCTCTTTTTGCGATGGAACCAGCAAGAAAGAGATTTTCCCTTGTTTAGGAGCACTTTGAGCAGATCTCACCTCAGAAGGTAATGCACTGCAATTACGGTACTATTTTAACAGATTCCAATAATAAAATAAAATAAAATGTGACAACACATAAAATTCACATTTTTCTGTTCACAGTTGAAAGTCCCCTTCAGTACTGGGAATCACAGAAATATACGCGTCCAATTCTATACAAACTTGCTATCTCATATCGATGCACCCCTGCTTCATCAGTACCATGTGAAAGAGTTTTTTTCCAAAGCAGGTGAAATTCTCTGCAAAAAAAAAACGCCTGAGTCCAAAAACTTCGGAAAAAATATTTTTTAAATAAAAATGAATAAGCACTTTATTTTACCTCCTTATTTCACATCTTCACTTGTTGCATAAGCACAAACATAGACAAAGTAACACAGAACAATTCATGTTAAAACACTCTTCAAATATATATTCTTTTGTATTTAGAGCATGATTTACACCCCACCATTTTATTGCATGCACCAAGCATGTTATACATTTTCTGTCCACATGATGGCGTAGTCGAGGAAATGAATCATCTTGAAGCCCCTACGTGTGTGTGAAGCATTTCACTGCAGGGCTTCACTGCTTTACGGGGCTTCATTTTGCCATCACTAGCAAAAGGTACTGGGGACAACGAAAAGCGCTCCGCTAGGGAGGAAAAAGGGCACAAGGCAAAAGGGGTAACAAAAGGCGCTCCACTGGGGAGGAAAAGGCACAAAAACAAGGCAAAAACACTTGGCAACATGAACGAGGACATAAAGACTGTGGGACGCTTCCATGCCCTGACTGTGACACTTCGGCACTGAGGGGAGAATGCAGATGGCTTTTATTGTGAGTCTTGATTGGTGGCAGGTGTTGGTAATCATGGGCGGGGACCGGTAATTATGGAGCGACAGGAAGGGCAAGTGACCTGGGGTGAGATGAGAGTTAGGGTTTTCAAAGTAAAACAGGAAACATGGATACCAAAACAAAAGCATGGGCCGTCACGCCGGTGGCGGCGTGACATGGGGAATGGACTGTATGGATCACGTTTTGGAACAGTCATCAACTAGTGCATCCTCAGCCGCAGTCAACCAGGTGACTCTTGAACCTCTCGCCCCTGAACCTCGCCCGCTGCAGCCTCTCGCCCCCGAGCCTCGCCGGGCACCGCCTCAAGTCCCCGAGCCTCGCCGGGCGCAGCTCCAAGACCCTGAGCCACGCCAAGTCTCTGCATCATGTCATGCCAAGTCTCTGCATCAAGTCACGCCAAGTCTGCATCACGCCGCCCGAGCCAAAGCCGTCCAAGCCAAAGCCGTCCAAGCCAAAGTCGTCCTCGCCAAAGTCGTCCTCGCCAAAGTCGTCCTCGTCAAAGTCGTCCTCGCCAAAGTCGTCCTCGCCAAGGCCGTCCACGCCAAAGTCTACCACACCACGCCAGGTCGGCCAAGCCTGCCACGCCTCGCCAAGCCTGCCACGCCTCTTCAAGTCTGCCACGTCTCGCCAAGTCTGCCAAGTCTGCCAGGTCTACCAAGTCAAAACTATCCACGGGATTCCCTTGGTACCTTCCGAACCTGATCCTGCGCTAAGAAAAGGTCTTCTGAACGGTCCCGACGGGACTCTCGTCTGGCGTCATGGACGCCCTACTGAACTGCCTTTTTGTTTGGGACGGATGGGTGGGCCGTGTTCCCACCTCCGTGCCCCCTTCCGCCCGCCCTTGTTTTTGGACTCTGTGTCGAAGGGCCGTCAAGAGCCGGCCATTGAGGGGGGGGGGTACTGTCACGCCGCCACCAGAGTGGCGGTTCATGCTTTTGTTTTACAGTCATGTTCCTGTTTTATTTTGATAGTCCTGACTCTACTCTCACCCCAGGTCACTTACCCTTCCTGCAGCTCAATGATTACCGGTCCACGCCCATGATCAGCACCACCTGTTTCCAATCAACCCGGACAATAAAAGCCACCTTCATTCTCCAGTTGGTTGCCGAAGTGTCACATATCTCAGTGCATGGAAGCGTCCTCCCAGTCCTCGTACCACAGTCCTTGTTTGATGTCTAGCCTAGCCTTGCCTTGTCTTGCGCCTTTAGTTTGCCCTGGTTTTCCTCCCTTGTGGAGCGCCTTTTGTTGTCCCTGTTTTTGAGTGCCCTTTTTTGTATCTCCAGTTTGGAGCTCTTTTTGTTCAGCCTTTTTTCCCTCATTGAGAGGCGATTTGAGTTTCGTGCAATTAAAGCTGCAGCCTTGTTGGCCAACTTCCACTCTGCGTCTGAGTCCTACCTCCTCTCGTCGTGTCAATTGGCTGGCAACCAGTCCAGGGGGTCCCCCGCCTACTGCCCAGAGGCAGCTGAGATAGGCGCCAGCACCCCCCGCGGCCCTTGTGAGGAATAAGCGGTCAAGAAAATGGATGGATGTGACTACTCCCACAGAGGTGCAGCCCAGCCTCTCTCAGATCCGCTTTAATGGGCCCATTTGCAAAATTACCAAAAGTCAGGATGTGCAAAAAAAATATAATTAATAAATAATTCATAAAATAATTGTTTGGATACTACAATGTGATGTTTTAGACTAGGAGATAACTACAGTTAAAAGTTTCCAAGTTGTGGGTTGGGGGGGGGGGGGGGCTGTGACGTCAGCTCCCGGAGCCCCTCCATGTTTGGCCAAGAAGTCGCTCATAAAACTTCACCCAACAGGACTAAGTTCCGATTCGGCGTTTAAAACGGTTTTCGCGAAGAAGGCTTTTGCTTTTAACGGTTCGGTTTCGAAATATTCGTTTCTGATATCTTCTAAAAAGGTAATTTAGCTTGACGTCTTTCACACGGGCGCAACGCGAATGAGTCACTCGTGTCCTGCACTGGAGGCTTAACAGTTAAAAAGCGCAGCCCACACTTGTCTCGGATGGCTGCTCACAGCCGTTCTTCGCACCATTTCATCCACCGAAAGGCTGCCGGGTCCTCGGCGAGTTGCGTCCTCTTTTTATGATCGGGGCCGAGGCAAGAGGACAGCGACGAGGGGTCGCGACGAGGAGCCCGCCAGCAGCTGAGCCGGCTGGGCGTCAGGATGAGGATGCCCCGAGGAGGACGCCTGTTTCTGGCGACGTGCCTGGGTTCTCTCGTGGTCCTGGTGCTTTACTTTCAGAGTGTCGGCAAGCCCGGTAAGTCACGCAGACACTTTATTCACACTCAATACAACTACAAATGTCTTACGATCGAGTTCCATTCAAGTAAAGGTACTTAAAAATAATAATAATAATAAAGACAGCTTTTGAGCTAAACGTTTCGTTAATGTTGTACAGTTTACAGTACAAGTCAATATTAAAGTTATTACTTCGGAAAGATGTTGATTTTTAGGTAACGAGTGGAGCTTTTTATCTGTTTTATGAAATGATTGACAGGAAAACTATCCATTCTTGCATTTTAGTAGGCTATTACAATATTAGTCGTTAATAAATGTGCAAAGTTGCATATGATGTATACTATACAATCACCCAGTGGATAAAAGGTACTTGTATTTGTTTGGTGTAGTTTTACACCAGATAATAAATTACAAATAATGTAGTTAAAAGTGTATTAGATAGTAGACCTCTGCCAAGGCCACCTAATCATATTTTGGAGTACCTTCATCTTGCATATGGCTTCATTTTATAACATTAACTTTAGTGCATTTTCTGGAGAAAAACTAAAACAAAAAAAAAATATATATATAAAAAAAACGATCTTGTAAAGTGGTGTTAAGAGAGGGTTTACTTTCACTGTGATGTGATCTATCTGCGAAGGGCAATCAAATTGAGTCTGATGTACATCAAGTATGAAAAAGGGCACTGTGGATAGTGAAACGTTTTGCGACCCCCTGCATTCCTCTGCTTCACCCCCTCTACTTTTGTTTCCTGGGCTTAGCTCATCTGACTTTAGAAGGCAGATATTGCTCCCCTGTGGGACAGCAGACTTCTCTGGGAGTGGAATCAGAACCCAAAGAGAGAGAAAGAAACCGTGAGGAAGTAGGCCTTGATTGATTGGTTCTAAGAAAGCATGTGAGCCTGTACAGCTCTTTTTCCATTTGTATAGTACAAAAGATGAGTCAAGTAGAGAAGCAGGGAAAAGACAAAACCCAGATTCTGAGTATACGGCCAATGGCGTTGACATTCAGTGTGAATTTTGGGGTGCTTTCACATACTATATAACTAGAGTTTGTTTTCACTGGTCATTTGATAGCTGTTTTGTTTCCTGTTCAAATTCAGTTAATTTGTAAACTGTAAGAAAATCTTAAGCTAGATGCATTACAAGAAGACTTATCATTTTCTCTTTCAATTGTTCAGTAAGTGGTGTCAACAAAATGTAAACATGAAAGTTTACTATATAGGTTAGTGAGTGACATTGGTTAAAAAATATATATATTGTTGATAATTTGACTCATAATCTGAACAATCTACAAGGTTCAGTTTCCAATGTTAACTGCACGCAGATAAACTGAAGATGCTGGTAAGTCACCAGTATTATCGCTTTACAATGTGTAGCTACATCACTGTCATTTAAAGTCGACACACCACAGAAATTAGAGTTCTTAACAATCCTGCCAATGATTAAAACAATCATCAAGTATATAAAATAAGCTTTCAAAATAGTAAAGTGTTTCTCTCCATTCTTGAATGTTGGGTATGCTTTGAGTTTGAATGCAGTGAAATCACACACCGCTAAACTATCAACTGTCAATCAACTACCTATGTCTAGTATCTTTCTTATGAATACATCTTTTTTTTTCCTGCTTAGATTAGACAAGATGTTGTAGAATCTATCTATCTATCTGACTACCTATGAAAAGCCTCCGGTGGGCTATTTACAAGACAACTTCTTGATATGATGCCAAGCATGTGCACACAACTTCATTAGTCGACCATGGTGATGCCTGTTCTGAGTGGAACCTGTCCTGTTAATTGTTGTTCTTGACCACAGGGCTGCAGCTCAGTTTAAGTGTGTTGGGAATCTTCATATAGTTTTTTTTCTTTTTCTTCATTTTCAGTATAGTCATAATACAACAAGTTAACATCTATTGCGTTAAATGTCATTTGACAAACTTTTTTTCAAAATTAATCCATATTTTCATCTTTCACCGCTTGTACACTTGACTACTAAATACAATACCATACATTGTCACAGCCAACGTCCATGTCCACGAGTTTAGTAGTTAAAGCAACGGATTGAATACTTTGCATTTCCCAAACACATGCACATGTTGCTGACAAGTTAGGTCAGAGGTTTGAGCACTGCTTAACACATTGGAAGATGTGTGTTCAAACCCCTGCTTGAGCAACTCTTTAGTACAAATACAATATTGAACTAATCATTGTCAGATTATTTCACGCCCATTACTTTACCATTACCATCACATTTATGCTAAGCGATATAAATTTAAACCAACTGACTATCATATCAGGGAATTAAATGGTAAATGCACGTGTCCCTATTTGGCTTGCATTGAGCATCAGATTACTGATCATTACTGACACCTATCTGCAAATACAGCCCACTGCATAATAGTGGTGGGCGGATCGATCCAAATATCGATATCATTGATACCTACACAGTATCGAAACCGGATTGATACTGGCACTAAAATATCGATCTATTAGTTTCGTTTCAGGTTGGCTCAACTTTGTACTAGATTGCATGAACTCATACAGTATTGTAATATTCTTTTGTTTTAAATTTGTTGTTGTACACTACAATTACATAAAATGTCATAATCATTTAACTACAAGTTACTACTTAATAATTACTAGTAATACTACTACTGTTTCTACGACTACTACTACTACTACTATTATTACTAGTAATTAATAGGTAATTACTTTGTAATTTTCACAGTTTCTTTGTTTCCTTCATTAGCATTCAGCTATTAGCATTCAGCTTTCAGCATTCCCACGCAATTTCTCCAGAAATTGCACTTAGTCTAGTTAGAATATGTTTTAGTCATAAATGGTCAAATAAAAAATCTATTAAGATATTTTGGGGGGAAATCCTCCATATAAGTAGCTTTAAACTATACCGTCAGTCTGCTGAAAGGTGTAAAGCTACTGTAAATGATGTGTCAGCTCATTAATCGCTCCATTTATCCAAGTGCCAGCAAAGCGATCAAAGCACCATATCGCATTTAATGAGCCATTTGCTGTTTCACAGTACGTGCAGAGGTCCATGTGAACCGAACACTTACTTTGACATGCTCCACTCAACTTCTTAGAGCACAAAATCAACCTCAAAGAATAGAAGCCTTTCCAATGGTGCATATGCAACAACGCTGAGCTTCTGAAAACATAAAAGAAAACAAATAATAATAATAACACTCGAGCATATACTACTAACTGCAGGATGAGGATAAATGTTCCCACAAAAGCTTCGAACAACTTTAGCGATGGCTGACTTGACTAGGCTGGCTCCCAGGCAGAACACGTCACGGGAGGCCTGCTGGCGAGACTTGCTGCACTGTGGCTTTGACAGTCAGTCAAAATACAGTATATTAACGATAAATCACTATTTAATGAATACTCACTGAAGACATTTCTACAGTGTCCAAATCCCCCCCTATTTTCTATATTATAAGTGTGCAGACATTGAGAACAAACAAAGTCTCTGCACTGTTGAGACGTGTGCACATCAAAATAAAAACTTTGCACACTTGATGTTTTATTTTGACTTCATTAAAGCTGCAGAGACTATGGACAGGCTGGATGCAGCCCCTGGGCACTACATTGCACAGATGGGCTGTAAGTTTAAATTCATCCATGAGGTCGGGAAAATAATGAGCACCAAACAACCTCTGGTGCTCTTTTGAGAACCATGCCAAAGTTTGTAGGTGCACCCCTGGTTATATAACATAATCACATACAACATGTCAGCCAATGTCCTAAAATTTGAAGTTGAGCAGCATTTATCACACATGACACCACACCTGAATAGCCTTAAGCGCACACAGCCCACGAGGGAGGCATTCGACACCACACGTGCTGCTTGTCCAGGCTCGCCAGTAGCCACTTTCGGCCCAGTGAAGCTCATGATAAATGTCTACGTACAGGTTGGCTTTTTTTTTTTTTTTTCTTGATCCGACTGGGGAACAAGGGAAGCACTTGTCTGCTTTATGACCAGGAATGGATACGTGCATGTTTGACATGTGATAGTTACCGATTCAAACATCTTATGAAGAAACTATTAAATCACTTTGTTCGCCTCCTGTTTCAAACATGCACGCATAACAATTCAAAGGACATGCTGATGGAGAGATGTCAGAATGAGGGACTGTACAACCCCCAATCCCCTTACAACCCATTACCCAAGGATAATGAGCAAGACAGATTGATAGAAATTCAAAGTACATGTTAGTACATGTTTTGTAGACAGCTCTAATGGTGATCTGTCCAAAGTATTACTGGTTTGGATCATAACACCTTATTAGCGTTTGTCTTAGCCAATGACATCTAATGATTTATCTTAGGAAATCCAATTATCTGGCGGACGCATACTGTATATCCTTATCAGGCACACCCTGCATTGCTGTACAGGAAGCTTGTTGCGCATTATTGTTTTGCATCCATTGTCTGACTTCCTGTGCCAACACCCTCGGTGTGGCTCTCGGGAAAAAAATACAAGCTCTATCAAGTGTGCCAATATAAACTCATCAGTCTTGTCATAGTTATTGCTTTAATGGTTATTTTGTCTACACATTTCAGTCTACCAACGTGTCTTGAGTAGTGGGTGATCCGCTCAAACAAATTTGGTGTGACAGTCAATGATTCAACAGCGCCCCCTGCTGTAAAGTTTACTGGCTTTGCGCGTGTGGATCATGGGTTTTCGGCACGTAAAACTGCTCGGCGGAATATCACTGCCGAAAGTCACGTGAGTTGTATTCGTAAATGTAGAATTGCTTTTTACGTACGCAAAACATTTTGTTGTTGTTGTAATTGAAGATATGCTTCTTTGTGTACGTAGATCAGGTTTTGTGTATGTAGAACACACGTTTTGTGTACGTAGATCAGGTTTTGTGTATGTGGATCACGTTTTGTGTACGTAGATCATAATAATAATAATAATAATAATAGTTAAAATGTTCCATTTATGGTCCAAACAAATCTCATTACATTTAAGATAAGACTTAGCACCGAAAAGGAAATTGTTCTTAGACAATTTCATGCTATTATAATACTAATGATGATAATAATTTCATTAGAACTCAGACAAATATTTGTGGTAAGATGTAGAGTTTTTGAATTGGAATAAAACATTAAAGTAGTAGTTCACCCCCAAAATATATATATATATATATATATATATTAGGGGTGGGACAAAAAACCGATTCGACCGAACCATCGGTCGTCAAGGGGAGCTAAACGGCCGTATCGGTAGCAGACTTGTCAACCGATACAAAATCCGCCGGGAATCCTTAGATACATTGCTTGTAAAGCTGTGGACCGGATATCGCGTTGCTGTGAATCGGTTGCGAGTGAGGCTTTATGGTTTTCATAACAATAGCAAGAGTTCTGCGCCGTGCTCTACTTGGTTTTGTTTACATTTCAGTAGCAGCACTATTCAAGCTACTTCCGTGTTTACAGAGAGCTAGCAAAGTAGCGCTCAGAGACGCTTCATTCCCCGGATGTTGTAAACATAATGCAAAGACGTTACGCACCTTTTTTTTTTGGGGGGGGGGGGGGGGGGGGGCGCCTACCGTCAACGCCGTGCTCGCGACACCACACGCGCGCAATCCCGCACAACGAGTGACAACATGCAAATGGAGACAGTGAGCAGAAGCCGGTGCCGTACATCTCGGTATTTCCCCCTTGGGGGGGAGCCTTCCATCAACCCCGTGCTCGCGACACGGCGCGCGCGCGCGCGCACAACGAGTGACAACATGCAACAGTGGAGACAGTTAGCAGAAGCCGGTGCCGTACATCTCGGTATTTCCCATGGCTATCGAGTCCTCTCGGTGCACTTGTATGTCCCGGGCCGGCGTTGGTACTGCGCGCGAGCCAAAAAGAATAACTCCCGTGACGATCCAATGCATGGATTCAAACGACACAGGTATGTCCCACAGCCAACACACCAGCTAAGCTAAAAGTACACCGCAAGTATCTCATTTCTCAGTTTGTGGCTCCCTATCAATGTACACAACTAGCATGAGCAGCAGAGAACTGAGACGTGCCCGCAATTACGTCATCAAACTCAAAATGAACGACAGCCCAAAAAACAAAATATAAACAGTAGTGATTCCGTGGTCATCATCGTGTCTCAGATTAAAAAAACAAAAAAGATGTCATACATTAACCAAAAAGGAATGTGATGGCAAAGAAAAACAAAAATTGTTAAAAACAAAAATTGTTAATAAAAAGGGAAATGCACTTTTGGAAATATTTTTGGATATATTAAGTTGTTAAAATGTGTTTGATAGATTTATTGTTCCATAAGGTGGCTTCATATTTCTTTGGCTGGACGGTAGGTTTATGTCATGTCTTAAATTTATGTTTCTGAAATACTTCACAATGTGGACATATTCTGTTTAATTGTGTTGGTGTCTTTTTAAAGGTTAAATATTTATATTTCAAATTGAATTATCAGCCTTTTGTTTTCCTGATCCTGATTTTGAATTTAAAACAAAAAACAATTATAACTGTCAATAACAACTAATAAATATTTAAACTGATACATTCATATCGCCCAGCCCTTTGTTGCGGTCCATTTAAATAATTGATTCAATATATAAAAATATAGAAGACATTGTTGTTGTTCTTTTTTTTACACATTTGTAGATACTGTAAAAATTTGTGGTGTTTTAAGATGAATGTTTACAAGCAACAAATGTCACTATAAGTTTTGAATATTGAAATTAATCGTATCGAATCGAAAATTGTATCGTTCCCAAACTTAATCGAACCGTATCGAACCGTTCTGTTCTGAAAGATAATCGTTTTTCAATCGAATCGCAACTTGTGTATCGAGATACATATCGAATCGGCCTCATGTCAGAGATTCCCACCCCTAATATATATATATATAGCGGAAAACGAGGGAACGCTGTAATATGATTCCAAAGGACTGTTTAGAGTCTGTTTAAAGAAAAGAATTACATTATAGTATATATTTATAGAAACACAAAACAATTTTAAAACAATCTTACCTCTTTTTTTATTTGACTAGAAGGAGTCAGCAATTCGTCACAAAGTCGCTTGAGTTTGCCACCATGCAAGTACCAGCATAGTGTGAAGCACTGCAGTTTGCTATGTGTATAGCCTACTATTGGAAAACAAAGCGATGTTGTGAGTGTTCATCCAATCCATTCCCGTGTGCTAATTTGCTAACAGCTCCACGAGAATCACCAAAAGTCAACATAAATGGATCCAATTTACAGAAAGGACCAGACAAGTTTCTCACAGATGCGCCACAGTTGGCTCCCAGAGGTAAAGTCCACTCAGTTGGTTCTCATGACAGTGATGGATTCCTCCTTGCAGCTTTTAACCGAAGACATTAAGGCCTCTGAGTGAGTCAGTTCACCACAGCTAATTTTAACTCACTTACTGTAGGCATACCCACATACTCACCGTAGTATTTGAAAGTGGACACGTACCCAGAAATGTGTAAGATTGTACAAGATGCGTACTCGACCTTTTACAACCAGTGTCAAACTGAGCACATGACTGCAACAGTGCTGCTATGCATGGGCTGCTTTATGTAGCATTGAAAAGGCTGCAATAAAACAATGGTGGGATGCCTCTATTGGAATGAGATGGGCAAAATATGGCCAGTGCGTTAATCAGGCCAACCAAGCTTTTACATCCTGAGTGTCAAATTCAAGACCCATTTCATAAGGACCAGTGGCCACAAAAGCAAAAGCATATTTATGCATATGACAGCATTTTTTTTTTTTTTTTGTGAACTGGGATGTCATCAAATCCCCAGTGCAATTTATGTAAACCACTTGAAATTAAAGGCTAACTTTTCAGTGTTGCCTTGTTAAGGCAAGGGTGCAAAAATAATTTGAGTGGGAAGTTATTCTAATGTTTGTTAAATATTTTGATATTTTGGCTTCTCAGCTGTGAAATTTGTACTTTTCAAGAGAGCTGCTCTAACATCATGTTGAACTTGAGTCAACTGATAGCGAGTCAAACCAAAGTAACGCTATGTTTTACATAACTAATTAGTTCATTCATTTTATTTAGCAATTTTATTTAATGCACTTAATGCCATTCTTATTATCGAATGAAAAAACATGCAGCAAAATAAGCAGGATTAATGTATTCTCATCTAATTAATTGTAATAAGTTATAATTTATTAATATAATTTTTTGTCATTTTTTTTTCATTTACATACAATGCCTGTGATGCGGTGGTGATGCACATTTATGGTTGTATCTGACTGGTCAAAGTCTGATTGCTAAAAGCATACAATTCCATATGAAAGTATTAATTTATCTCACATCTACTGTGCATGTCATTGTCAAATTTGTCGTGATACTTGTTTCTATATACTGTACAGCCCTAGTTTACTTTCCTGATCCCCGAAGGGGGGGAAAGTATCTTTCAATTTCTATTTTTGTTTTTGTTTTTAATTTCCTGTTTCCATTGAGCTAAAACTCACATTTTAAAATGTTATTTAAAAACAAAATACTTTAGGATTTATAGCATGTCACCTACTTACTTACTAATAGAATATTAATCCAATATTTTTTTATTTTCCTGGCATTTGTGTTTTGCTGCAGTCTTCATGTTGTCTTAGCAAGAAAGCAGTGTTCCTTTGATCCCACCCCAACACATGAGATATCATTGGAAAGTCCAGGATATCCTCTACTGAGCACACCAGGACTTATTAGGTTAGCTCAAATGAGTCAAAAGATATACAGTCTACCAAATGTTTATTATTAAAGTGGGTACAAATAAATAGGCAGGTTCTCAGGAGGATATGTAATGAAGTTTTGAGCCATTTGAATGTAACTTCAATGCTTGTATAACCAAACGAAGTAGGGCAAACTGACTCTCAGCAATTCATACTATGCTCTATTACACGAGCAGTTCTCAAGCATGCTGAATTTCCTTGGCCCCAACACAGTTGAAAATACTGAAAATGTGTTGAGTATGTAGACGTTTGGGACAATGGATGCAATCATTCATCTGGACCGTTATAATTATAACCACCATCTTAAATAAAAAACAAAAAGCAGAATGACTGCAAATAATTGACAATGTTAAGAAAGCGTCCTATCACAAAGTGATGGAGTGTGTTATGTGGTGAGCATGACTCAATCACAATATGAGTGCAAGCCAGCAGAGAACAGGACACTGGTGAGTGTGCCCTCTCATTAAAAGAATCATTTACAAGGAAGTGTCTGCACAACCTGAGAAAGGATGTCACCGATTGTAAACTCACATCATCTTGTCAGTGTAATTACAACCGTGTGTAGCTCTTAAGCATGCGTCTGCCATCACATTAAGGAGGCTCCTTGACCCTCCTTGCTTTGTTGTTTTACTTTGGTTTCCCTTTCAGGATTGATATGCACTTTGTGTATATACTTTAGGTGGAGGAAATAATCAACCACAGACCTCATACATACGTTTTTCCACTTTTACTTTCGATATATGGAATATATTGCACCCCAAGCAATTTCCTTTTTTTTGCTGTACATAGCTTTGCTAAAAAGAGGATTTAGTGGTTGCAAATTTTTACGACTCAAAGTAAATGTTTACTATGTCACACAATGTTCTCAGCTCTTTATCGTGATCACTGAGGGGAAGAGGTTTTTAAACATGGAAGCTAAATTGCTCACCAAGTAGGGCAGAGATTTTGTGATGATTGAAGATTAAAGAACTGGCCCACACATTATCAAACATCCTTCTCCACCAATTGTTTTAAAGCTAGTGCTGTCCTGTTTATAATGTCACGTTGGCTTAGTGGACTCTTGTTTATCCGTGAATAAAGTACTATCAACACCACTGCACAGGCTTTAGCACTCAACATACTCTGAACCCTGACCCTGAATACTGGCCTGTTTGTGTAGGGGCTCTGCTTCAACCGTCTGCATTGCTTCACTTCCTGGGTCTGAGAGGAAGTTGTGGTTTTCAGATGTGACAGAACATGTGATGCAGAGAAAGATGGTTTATACGGATCAAAATACAGCAGACCTCAAATGGAACTTTGTCAAAACTTTAACCTCTCATGTGAATGAGGTCCTGACAAGAGAATAAATGGCATGGGAATTTCAAATCATGATCAAAATTAACATGATTTGCTAAAATAAAACACAAAATTACTAATACATGAAAACACTGCAACAAGATTTTATTTTGAATGCAAAGTGTGACAGTTTACTAGGCTTGATACCCAACTGGCTTCTCAGACAGGATCAAGCCGAAGAGGGCAGCTGTGGGGGAAATCAGACAGACACAGGAATGGCATGCTGCAGCTGGAATGTAGTGCACCAACAGTGGAACAATTTAATTGAAGAGGGAGGACAAGGCTAGATGAGCTGAGATTCAGACTCACTCTAGTAGACTAGTGACGTTACAAGTCAACTTTATTGATATAGCCCTCAATCACAGAAGTCCACAAGCCTACAGTTCACATAGATCCTATAATAATAATAATAATAATAATAATAATAATAATAATAATAATGAATGTTTATTTGTTGACTTATCCCACACCCTATCAACACACCACTAATATCCATAAACAATCCCAGCAAAAGTTAAAACAGAACTATGAGCCCAATCTTTATTTTATTCACCCTGCTTGTACTGTACCTCTTTAATAAGACATTTGTCTGCTTGACTTCCCGACAACCATTATCTCTTGCACATGAGTGACAAAGTGAGGTCATTTGTTGTACACATCAGTCAATATTTCACATTCTCATCATCAGGGTGCAGAATCAGGTCATTATTAGCACAGCACAGTGATGGAGGATTAAGCCATCCCAAACCGCTGAGTTAATCATTTTAACTATGGACCGTGTGCAACTGTGTCCACAACAAAAGGAGAGCCAGGGTGCAACAAGGCATTTCTAATGTAATTATCGCTTAAGGAAGTACATTGCAAAATGAGGTTGTGAGCACTTCCAGCTTCAAAAAAGACATCTGGTGGACACAGGCTCTCTTTCACTGTCATTTACAGGCCTCTTTTGCTTTCAGACTTTCCGTCATATGATGGTGAACTACCTTGCTCTCCAGCAATGAAATGCATCCTGAGCACTTGAAGAGCAGTGAGTTAAGAAAGCCATAAAGCTGAGGGCAGGCAGCAGAATAAAATAAATAAATAAATAAATAAATAAATAGCATGAATTGCAGAGTTACTATGAATACTTGGTAGGTTTGATGCAATGATGACCCAAACATTATTACATCACATTTATTAATCACAAGTTATTTTTCAAGAAGCAATGTTGATACACAGGGACCCTCCCTTTGGTAGTCATGGTGCTTGCTCATTGAGATGGTGTCGCAATTAAAAAAAAAAAAGAAAAAAAAAATAACCTTGTTTTAGTATTTTCATGTGATTGACTGTTTCAGTTCCCCATGCAGACATATCCTGAGTAGTCACAGTGACAGGAAAAACTTGGAACTGCTGAAAAACGAGACAAAACTATTTTAAAGTCTATTACTCACATTTGTTGTAAATCAGCCTAAACTTCTATTTTACTGTACTGGCATCATAATTTGTAGGGATAGACCGATAATCGGCCAAGGCCGATTATCGGCGCCGATATTTGGCATTTTGACAAATATCGGCATCTGCCATGTTTTGAATCTGAAGGCCGATAAAGCTCACTGAGCAGGGGATACTTGCGAACGTAGCGAATTTGGGGTTTTCATCAGGATTTGTAAGATGTTCGCAGTCAGTTTTTATTTGTCGTAAACAGATTTGGAACATATTCACACAATTTTTCACCGCAAAAATCTTTTTGAAACGTTTTTACGAACCCTAACAAAAACCCCAAATGAGCTACATTCACATGAATTTGTTACTCAGTGAGAAATTATATATAGTTTGAAAGAATTCACCCCCCTCCCCATTTTACTGCAAATGAATATCGGCTTGAAATATCGGTTATCGGCCAACTTGACTACAAATAATCTGTATCGGTATCGGCCTTGAAAAAAACATATCGGTCTATCACTAATAATTTGTACCATTTTCACAAACAATCCAAAAGATTAGTGGTGACTGCTGATTCATTGACCCAAATTATCACAGTCGTCTGTAATATGATGGGGGGGGGAAAAAAAAAAGATGTAAACAAGCCAAAATCACAATCCGGGGTGCTATTAATATATTTTCAAGATGATAATCTACAACAGGGTTCCCAAATTCCGGTCCTCGAGGGCCGGAGTCTTGCAGGTTTTAGATGTTTCCTCCCACTTGCACAGCTGATTCATATTAATTAGCTCATCAGCATGCCTGGTCTTTAGTATCAAGTGTGTGTTGGGGGGAAACATCTAAAACCTGCAGGGCTCTGGCTCTCGATGATCGGAATTGGGGAACCCTGATCTAGAAAAAAAGGGATTGTGCTACGCTGTTGTCATACTTATGAATGAAATACGTTGATATTTCATTTACAACATCCACCACACGCGACTGCGGAGTGCCATATCTTCTGCCTGTGCCTTAATCAAACCCACCATAATTGCAGTACATTGCCTGTACCGCCAGTTAGACCGGGTTTACCCAGTCTAAAATGCATTGTACCTTTTGTTACTAAATTGCCAGATACACCAGGGGCACGGCAGCTGTGTCCACCGAAATGCCTAACGAGGCGCAACATGGTAGACTAGACTTGCCTGGACACGAAAATGACGAGACGCTCATTTTTATTTAAAGTGCATGGGCGCCTGTCTACAAAAACAGAACCCTATGTGTGAATATGATTGTGAATGATTTTTGTTTACAGTGCATGTGCCCTGTGACTGGCTGACGACCAGTCCATGGTTTATGCTACCTCTCACCTAATCAGCTGCAATAGGAACCAGGCCCATGAAACTAATGAGGGCAAGCGCTAAGCAAATGGATGAAAAGAGCTTGAACATAAGTTTATTCATGCGTCCACATAGAATGTGACCTACAAATGTCTGATTGCAGAACCCAGTGTTGGGACTGGCAGCAGACCAGAGAAAAGCAGGAGAAGTCCACTGCAGACCCTCTACAGTGGAGACCAGGTGAGAACACGAATGCACACATTGTTGCATTTCCATTGTCAACATTGTCAAGCCAAGTTCGATACCACTTGTTTTCAGACCGATACCAGCACGAGTAGTCAACTCTTGAGTAGCCACCAATACCAAGTACTGAGACACAATATTTCCCCAAAAAACAATGACAGATAATTTTAAAGCTACTATATGGAGGATTTCCCAAAAAAATATCTTAACAATAGCCTTTTTATTTGACCATTTATGACTGAAACATATTCTAATTAGTAGATCAACATCTTAGCTGAAGAACAGACGTTCCATTCCGCAGCGTTTAAATCAGGCTAAATGTTGCCTTATTTTCCTCCGTGAAAACAGCCTATTGTAGCTACATTATGCTAACGGAATGTGAACGGTACTACTGAATGGCGATAACATTCACGGCCGTATCACACTAAGTAGTGAATGGGTCTATATGTTTTTCACAATCGTCAATTTCCATAACTGACAGCCCACCTTTCGGCTAATGCACAATGACGCTAGCCTGGGGGCGACATACACTAATAATGACTAGAATCAGGTTGACGTCCGTCGAGCGGGGTGACTACAATATGTAACTGCATATTAACATCGGAATGAGGTCCAATTAATTGACGTAATTTGCACATCGTTTTGGAGTACAGCACAGGACTGGACTTCGACCGACTAAAGCAATATGATCTGCACGTCCCGTGGACATCAATTGTTTAGTGGGGATCGAGAGTCTCATTCCATGAAGTGGCCAGATTTGTATAACATTATAAAACTTCTTACCTCTGAAAACATAGTTTAATTGGATATGAAGAGCCCAGTCTTCAGTATTGAGGTCGTGCACGTACGAGTGCGCGCAGCATGTACGAGCGTGCAGTTTGTTTTCGGCCACAGGTGGCAGTAGCGATTTGAAATTTTAAAGCTTACATATAGCTGCTTTAAAGAAAGGCCTACATATTAGGGATTTAACGGTATCCAAACATCACAATACGATATGAAGTTCACGATGCGATAATTATCACGATATTGTGGCGCTATTTAAAAAGATCACAATATTGTAAAAAAGAGAGCTCATACTAAAATTTTTTTTTTTAAAAAAGCACAATATTGTGCTTTTGTACATAACAATACATAAACCACCTACAATCTCTAATAACAATATTGAGGCACTTAATGGTAATGCAAGCACACGTTGATCGCTTCACAAGCAAATTAAGTTCCCCTTCATCTGACAATTAGCGTAGATTTTAAACATAGAAGGCCAAAACATCTGTGATGAAAATTAAATTGCACTAATAAACTAGCCACTAGAGGGTGCTAGTACTGCACAAAGGGAAATCAACCTGACTTTTTTAACAGATGAGTTCCTTTTAAATATTGTGAACATGACAACGACGATATTGTGGCAGTTTTAATATCATGATATCACGATATTGCCCTTATCGTGACATCCCTACTATATATGCCACGAGACCATGTGCTTTTTTTTTTTCGTCTGTGCTGGTGGGGAAACATTGCTGCTTCATTATACTATTATCATCTCAATTAAAGAGTAGTGTTAATTTTATCAATGAAAACTAAACAAAAATATTTTCGTCAACACACATTTATCACTGGACGAAAACTAGACTAAAACCCTCATTAATAATACCTGTGACTAAATCAATATGCATTTTCATCGACTAATGAAGATGAGACCAAAATGTACTTCACTTAATTGTACTTCACTTAATAAAAACTAGACTAAAAACTATGGACATTTTGGTTAATGAACAAAAATGAGACAAAAACAAAACTGTCACTCACCCCCTTTCAAATCTTCAGCTAGCAAGTGCAACATGCACAAACACATGGGACAGACAGGTGAAAGGCTAAAAATAAAAAAGTAAATTATAGTTAGAATGTAACATTAATCCAACAGCTAAAATGTTTCAACATTAATTTAATCCGACCGCTAATTAATGCTGGCTAATTTAATAGATCATAGCATGGAGCCATAGTAGCCACTTGTTGATGTACTGTAATTGTCTGTTAAGTTGATTTTTTTTTTTATGTACAATAGTTCTAGATCCGAAATGGTCAACATAATCTGTTGACAAAATATACAGGGGTTAAAATGATTATGCTGACTAAAACTACAATGTTGACACTTTTTGTTGACTAAAACTAGATTAATAAAAATATGTTTTCTTGGACTAAAGACTCAAATTTATAGTCGACTAAAAATAGCCGAAATGAAAACGAGATGAGGTTGACTAACTATGATAAAAACTCACAAGCGTGATTAAAACTGTACTAAAACAGAGACTAAATAAAAAAATAAAAATAAAAATAAACTAATAAAGAGACACTATAAATATCATAAATTGTGCTTCAGAGAGTATTTTGCCGCATAATAAATAAATAAATACAAGTTTTTATGATTTGTTCTGACAGGTTAAAGAAAACGGACAAGTTTTTCTGATTATGACATAAGGTTAAAAAGAAAAAAATCTGTTAATAGGCGAATTCTCGACTGCCAAACCGTGACTATACAGAGATCCGTTGTACGTTTTGCGGGACAGTTCTGTTAGCCAATGGAGATACTCATTTAAACGTGGCGTAAGCATATGTTGTTTAGTTTTACCTTGAAGTTGCTGTCATGGAGATAACTACACTGATTGTCCAGGCTGGTTTTGGATGATGACCCACTTCCCTGACGACGTCTTCTTGCAGTGCTTCAACTTCCTCAATGGACTTTTGCAATATTCTAGTAATAATGTTTAGTATCATAAACTATGTCAATTGTTGCCCATTCGGCATCCATTGCAGCCTCGTCATCCTGGGAGGGGGATTACCACATCTGCGGCCCCTTCTCAAGGTTTCTTATTTTTTCCCCCTGATGTTTTTCCTTGCCTTTTTGTGGTTTGATCAGGGGATGTCATTACTATTTGTCAACTGTGGGCATGTGAAGAAGCCCTTTGAGACTTTTGTGTGATTAAGGGCTATATAAATAAACTTGACTTGACTTGAGCTACACAATTTAACATAATACAGTAGAAAACAAAGAATTTTGTTTGTTCCAGAAAGATGGGCATTAAAGGATTTCAATGGACTTTCTAATTTTACTTTAAAAATACAACATTGCACTCATTTGTACATTTTGAACTGACTGTGAGCGTAAATATTCTGTTACATTGCTATTTAATTAGCTGCTGTATCTGTCCCCATTGCACCTTCTCACCCTAACAAGCGCGAGTTTAACATAGCATGGCAAGCCAAATTAAAATCTGCTTGGAAATGATGGCTTCATGACAAATTTGGTGTCCTACAGCCCAGCTGTTGATGCCACCATGCAAAAGTCGCCCCTGCTAATATTATTTTAACTCTTGTCCTACTAGCAGCTGCAGCTGTTGGCTGATCAGAAATCGCTTCAAGGTCGCAGGGAGCTGCTGGAGCAGGCTTGTCTGAGCCATACGAAGAAGCGGCGGGTCCTTTCTCCAGAAGATCTCAAACACCTCATTGTGGACGACAAGCACAGCCTCATTTACTGCTACGTGCCCAAGGTGGGTTCTTTTCACCTTTCTGAACACAGTCAGTATTGTGACTTGACATTGCATCTGTTTGCATGATGCAATGCGGCATCCCTTCCAGGTGGCCTGTACCAACTGGAAGCGCGTCCTCATGGTCCTGACCAGCGACGGCCGCTACACCGAACCGCTCTCCATTCCCGCCAATGAGGCCCACGTAGCGGGCAACCTGCGCGCGCTGTCCGAGTTCTCGGTCCCCGAGATCAACCGCCGTCTCCGCAGCTATCTCAAGTTCGTCTTCGTGAGGGAGCCTTTCGAGCGCCTGGTGTCGGCGTACCGCAACAAGTTCACGCGCAGCTACAACACAGCTTTCCACAAACGCTACGGGACCAAGATTATCCGGCGGCACCGGACGAACCCGGACCCGGAAGCTCTGAAGAAAGGGAGCGATGTGTCTTTCCACGAGTTTGTTCAGTATCTGGTAGACCCTCGGACCCAACGCGAGGAGCCTTTCAATGAGCACTGGGAGCGGGTGCACTCGCTCTGCCATCCGTGTCTGATCCACTACGACGTGGTGGGCAAGTACGAGACGCTGGAACCGGATGCCCACGCCGTGCTCTCGTTGGCGGGGGTGGAAGGCACGGTTCAGTTCCCAACGTCCGGAAAAAGCACCAAGACGGATGGCAACATGGCGGCACGCTACTTTAAGCACATTAGTCCCTTTTACCAGAAGAGACTGTTCAACCTCTATCGAATGGACTTCTTGCTCTTCAACTACTCGACTCCGGAATATTTGAGAACTTGACGAGAGGGGCTCGAGCTTGTGACTCCATTGTTTTCCTGATGGGGAATTTGCACTTTTATATCACTGTGGACTGAAACGAGCCCTCCTCCTTCTTGCTGTACGATGAGCCTCATATGCAGAGTATAACTTCATTTTCTGGTTAAATTACTTGTACTAGGGCTGGGTGATATGGCTTTAAAAAATATATTACAAAAATTAATTTTATGCAGCCCCATGGTATTCTGATTAATATTGTGTTTGTGGAATACGAATTAAGCAGTAAATGTATCCATCACAAGGGGCGGCCATTTTGATACTTGGCGTTGACGGAAAATGGCATCACAGTGTCTAAGGTATCACCTGTTTTTTTTAAGCTGAGCTGTGACTGGTCGTTACCTGAGTCCTTAGACCTCTGTGATGTCATTTTCTGTCGACAGCAAGTGGCAAAATGGCCGCCCCCAGGCAGATAAAAATGGCTGGATTTGTTTTTTTTTGCTTAATTTATATTTCACAAACATAGTATTAGATATCAGTGTTTAGACTTGTAGGGGCACATACAACATAATTATTGTAAAGAAAACTATTGACTTGTCGTACCTCCAAGTAATATGGAAAAGTAAAATCCCCCAATTAGTTGTCACCAAAAAAAATCTAAAAATCTGATTTCTGAAATTAAAGGACAATGACATTATTCAAAATGTAGACAAAAAAAGCTGCATTTTAAACATAACCTTTTAATGTTTTATTAAAACGTTTTAAACGTTTGATAATTCAACATCAATAAATGAACAAAAATATTCCCTTTTGGGTTAATACGGTACGTGACAGACAAACTGTCAGTAAATATAACAGGAATGCTGGTGCTGCTTCCAAATAAAATTAACCTTTACCCCTTAACGTGTACACAAAATACTGCATGCCGTGTATATAATGCCAGGTGGGTTGCCTTGTTTTAATGAACACACTTTGGTCAAGAAAGATCAGCCTGTGTACAACTTGAGGCTTTCCGCATGCCCTGTTACACACTATGTCACCCCTACACTGAAAATGATTTCAAATGGGGCACTTCTTCTAGCCTATATTATTCAACCTTGGGAACTTTATTTCATACTGCTGTAACATTTGGTGGAAGTTCACCAATTGCTCTAATTGTGAAGTCATACCACCGTAAGTCGTCACATCAAAAGTGATGTTTTGAATTGTTGGGAATGAACCCCAGTGACGTGTGTTATGTATTTAGATCAGCTACAGTACAGATTGCACGTAGTCGGCATGGGACAGTAGGTGGATAAAAGTATAAATTGGCACCATGACGATGTTCAGTGTGATGGATTCCGTTATTGACTACTGGCCAGGCTACTTTTGAAATAATTCTACTCATTTTGTCTGTTTATTTAGCGGGAGTTCTACCTTTCTTTGATTTAAACAGCCTTTAAATCTACATAGCAGTGGAATGTGTTGCTCATTGTCTGCAAATCCAAATGCCTCTATAGCCAATTAGCTCCTTACTGTTCAACATATTTTTAGATTTTGGGGGGGAAATAAAAGTGATCCCAAAACAAATTGACATATAAGGGGGAAAAACTATATGACCAAAAAAAAAATAAAAAAATTGCCCAGCCCTGGACCAGGATCATTTTCTGACATGGCTCAAACGTGCTTGTTGAGCCGAGGACCAGTGAGTGAAGCCTTATTTTCGAGGAGCTGGTTCTCCTGCATGGAGGTACTGACTGTGAACATGAACTTTTATTCCAAAGAACCTCTGTTATCTGGAAAATCCTAAATTATACATGGCGATGCATTAGGTATTTATTATTGTATAGAAATGTATGTAGCCTATTGGCTAAGGGTGAGAAATATGCAACATTTTCCCAGCAAGAGCTATAGTATCACATGGCATGGATTACACAATAACACCGTTGGACAAAAAAAAAATAGGGCTGCACAATACTGGAAAATCATGCGATTTGCGATAAGGTTGCTGCATATAGTGATATCGATATTATTGCGATATTTAATATGTAATTAAATAAATTACATTTTTATTATCTAATGAAAGAATTGCATCTTTTCATGCAGGAAAAAGCATAAAATTCCATATGAAACTTATTGCATGACTTTGCGATATGCATATTACACAAGCCAGTATCATGATATCGATATTTTTTCAATAAATTGTGCAGCCCTAAAAAAAAAGGAAAACATCTATGATGGATGACAATATCTATGTAATTTTACGACATGTTATAGACGTCATTTTTGCATGTTCAGTGTAGAAATTACATTTGGGATGTGCATATTATCTATTAATCAATTTGGCCTAATGGCCTGCTTTGAGGAATGGTTGATTAATTGCAACTTGAATCCATTGTGTAAAATTTCTTAATTCACTCTCACCTGCTTTATCAGGTTTAACTGACAACAGCTCCAGGCAAAATTCTGCAGCTCTATACGACACTGCCAATGAGAGATACTTCTTTCCCTTATAAAGAAAAAAAATCACACACACATTGGCAATGCACATTACATAGACATCATTGACATTTTATCCCACCCCTTCTAATAATAGACTGCGTGCTGAGTTTGAGTGAGTATGGATTTCTTACATGGGGCCAGTTACTTGCTTTTTGCACATGAACCGAGGCCAAATAAAAATCACATTTATTTGTTCTTAACTGGCTGCTTGTGTCGTTTTTGCAACACATGTTCACAGTGTCGTTTGCCGTCTGAGTCATTTCCATTTCGGCTTACAGTCACTGCCCAATTCCAGTAAAAACTTGCCATCCCTCCACTATTGCCGCCTGTTTCACACTGGGCAGCTATGCTGTACAAACAACGGCATGACTGTGGTGGAAGCTTGAGTGAAGCCCAGCTCGGGTCAGAGCGTCCCTTGTTAGGTCCCACCAGGGACACGAAGTGGTGGAATCCACCAGAATCACCGCTGCATAAGTGTGGACCATGTATAAAAGAGGTGGTGTTTTGGTGAAGATTTTTGAGGATGCTTCCAACAAGAATTCTTTTAATTTTCACCTTTTGGAAAATGACTTGCAAAATTGTAGCATAAACAATAAAAGGTACTCACTCGAGCGCCGGTGAGGTTGTGCTCCTGACATATTTGTTGACACTGTATTCGGTGTATTGCTTTACAGAAGGCGAGTTTCCAACTAATTTCCATCCTACTCATTTTGATTGCAACCAAAAATCAAAATTATATATTGAAAAAATAAACAAATAAATATTTCACAGCATTGTCAATCTATAAAATGAGTTTACTTTTTGAATCAACTAAGTTTTCCGCTTGAATTATGGCATAAACAACTCCAGCTTGACTTTTCAGCTACTTCCAGAAGGGAAGTGGATCAAATAAAGAATATTCAGTTCATCATAAATTTCTGTATAATGCAGATATGGAATTAAAACTTTGACAGTTAAAAAAGAAAAAAGATTTTATTCACCCTGCAAAAAGTAACACACATTAAAGCACACAACCATCACTTTGCTCACAGTGATCAAAAAAATGTATACAACAAATCCCAGAGCATTTGTAATCTTAAAGAGTCCAAATTAAAATTGCTTTTGACAATAAAAATGTGCAAATAAATTATTATAAATCATTGTAACATGATTCGGCTACTTGCAGTAAACACCAAAACATTTCTACATTGAACTTACAGAAACCAAAACGTCTGAGCAAAAACACACATATGGCAAGTTAAAGGTGTTGACTCACCATTATTCATTTGCAATATTGCAGTCATTTCAGTCCAAGCCATTACTGTCATTCAAGAAAAGAAAACACAGTAACGTGCAAATGCATTCACAACTGAAAATTCCAAACATTTGTGGACGTTTGTCCCCCCTCACACCACACACACACACACAACATTATAAGATGGCGGTGAAGCACTACTTTTCTATTCGACAGGAATAAATGAAACTCCTCCCCTTACTTAAACATAGTTTCGTAGCACCAAAATGCCACAAGATGGCACGAAGAGCAATACACTTCCTCTATGTTAGACAGGGCTTTGTCCTGAGGATAAAAACAGTGAATAGTTACGTATTAATGGAAGATAAGAGTTCATTTAAAAAAAATAAAATAATAATCCACCAACAGGTGAATATGTGAGCTGCAAAATGCTGTTATGCAATATGTCAATAAAACATGTACTATAAACCTTTTTCTTTACCTGCATTCAAAATAAAACTGAAGTGGAAGTATCCACAAGTAGCGACCATGATATTGCACCCAGTCACTAGTGTAAACTATAACATTCAAAGGTGATGCTCCATCAAGGAGCCATAGTGTCCAAACAGTGCATAACTGTCAGAGATAAGTGCCCCGGTGGCCAGCACATTATTCCACATCTCAACACCGTCTCCTAATATTTCAAGCGACCATCGTTGGCAAAATGCGATTTTCATCCCAACTCCTACAACGGGAAGTCAGTGTTGGATATTCGAGTCTTTGTAAGCAAGCACGTGGACCGGTCCGGGAGCACACTCATCCACTGTTCATCTCCAGTTGTAGGACATCCAGCGAGCGGCAAACAGCAGGTTGGCGCTCAGGCTGACGAATAAAAGCACCATCCAAACCCGCCGTGTCGTATCTGTGCCAGACCAAGAAAACACATTTTTACTGTAATGAGGCATTCGAACTCTTTAACAAGTGCTATTTAAACTTGCTGCCTGTGAATGCATCCATTTCAATTTCCATTTGTCGCCATGGGGAAAATTTGATGGAATCTGAACAATTCAAACAAACACGGACCTGCTGGGGGGATTGCTTACTATTGGAGGGTCGACACTGTATACTAGGGCTGTTCGATCAGGGCTCTACATTAGGGCTGGGGAAAAAAAAGTCGACCAATTCGACTAGGTCGACTTTAAAAATAGGTCGACTGGAAAAATTTAAGTCAACACTCCGCCATGTCGGAACCATGTTTGCACCGCCGTGGCCCATGTTTCACACGGACCTTCTATGCCTACACGCAGCATGTGTTGCGAACTACCATACATTGAGGAGGACAGAGCTAAAAAAATGATTCCTGGCACTCTAACAAAAGACAAAGAATGTCTTTGAGAATATAGATTGAAATGGGACCATTTCAAGAAGATTAAGAGGACAAATAGTTATTTGCAAATTGTGCAAAACAACAATGGCGTACCATAGCAGTACGTCATCAATGATGTAGCATTTTAGGGGAAACATGCATATGAAGTGCTTGAAGAAACCAGAGCAAGGTAAGAATATTTATTATTATTATTAGTGTCATAGTGTGATAATATTGCTATTTAGAACGCAATGCACTGCACTGTATGGTGAGTGGAAGACGGGTTACCGCTTAAGGCGCTGCTCGACAACTGCGAGTAGCAATGCATTGCTAAGCTACCGTCTAACTCCACTGGTCATTCTCAACAAGATATGCAGGCGGGATGGCACACAATATCTTGCCTTTCACACGCACTGACATTCGCTGAGTCGCTATGGGTAACGAACGGCCGGGAGGGTAAAAAAATAAATAAATATATATATATATATATATTATAAGTCCACATTGAAGGAAGTTGATGAACACTGTGTGTGCGGGTCTATGTGTTTGTGCGTGTGCGCGCAGTTAGATTATAAATGGAACACTATTATTGTACAGGAAATATAAGGAACAATGGTTTAGGTATTTATATCCATATTATCCACTCAATTCAACACACAAACATTTGCAGCATCAAAACTAAAAAAATAAAAATAATAATAATAATAATAATAATAATAATAATAATAATAATAAAGTCGATAAGTCCTTAACAATATGAGAGGGAAGGTCGACTTTAAAAAAGTCGTTAGTGACAGCCCTACTCTACACTAACTTTTCCACTGGTAGCACTGGTGCGAGTAACATTTTTAGTTGCTCGCACAGCACAGGATTTGGTTGCACCATTTTTTGTGGAGGTGCAAGCGTGACCTTAGGCATACGCAACTCGATATATTTTTAAATATTTGATTGGAACACGAGGTTTGCCTGCAACGGCAAGTCAATAATTTCGTATAACTTAACTCATGTCAACATTATTTTGTTTAGCTCATTAAAAGTCAGTACTTTTTTTTTTTTTTTCCTTCACCTGCTCCTCGGCTGTCCTCGCTCCAAAGCTTCTAGATTTCACCAGCTAGACAGCAAGTTAAAGGAACAGTTTGGATTTTTTGACATGAATCTCTATTTCATCCTCACCTCCGGTGTGTGCGATCATCACTGACTTACCCCTGACAGCGTTCTGTGACACGAGTTCTGGTCCGGTGTTGGACGAGAGGAAAATAGTCCAGCAAGTTGACTTGGGTCAAGGAAATAAAGCGTTTTTCTTCTAAAAACAATTAGTGTTCAAAAGAGTGATGCATTTACATCATTAAACTCCTTTTCTGAAAAAAGTCAGACGCCATTACCACCGGGCACTATTTTTCTGTTCGTTCGTATCACTGCGCGGTGCCCCGCATACAGCTGATAGACGCGCACTAATGTACAAGTTGTTTGTCTTTTCGAAGGCAGACTTTTTTTCAGAAAAGGAGTTTAGTGATGCAAATGTATCACTCTTTTGGCCACTAATTGTTTTTAGAAGATAGACGCTTTATTTCTGTGACCCAAGTCAACTTGCTGGACTATTTTCCTCTCGTCCAACACCGGACCAGAACTCGTGTGACAGAACGCTGTCAGGGGTAAGTCAGTGATGATCGCACACACCGGAGTTGAGGATGAAATAGAGATTCATGTCAAAAAATGTGAACTGTTCCTTTAACGGCATTCCGAATAACCAGACTTCGTTTTCCTTTTTTGCTGTTAAATTGAACGATGGCCTCTGACCATTACTCTCTTTAGGTCGTCGTAAAACTAGAAATTAAAATAACAATGTAATATTAGCTAACTATACACGACACACTTTCATGCTAGTAGCTAGTAACATTGCACATTCAATAGTCTCTAATTGCCCTTATTAACTCAAATAAATCTACAGTGTTTTTATATTGACATCCCGTGTACTTACGGACAATTCTCGTCCAAAGCAACAACAAAAATAAGATTCAACAGTCTGTGTAACAATGAACGTGTCAGTGTTCTGTGCTGCCATATTGGAGTGGTGTGGTGTCTTTTTTTACTCAACAAAAACAAACCTAGCAACCACAGGAGGGCGCTTAAAGACTGCAAAATTCAAACTAAAACTTCTGATGGGTAGAATAATCTGTATGTTTGATTTGGCACCGCGCTGGCCATCCATTTACCACCATCATTCTCCTCCTCATTCTCATTTTGTTTTAGAAAATAATCAACAATGGACCGCTTCAATTTTTTTATATTCGCTGCCGCTTTTCCCCGAGCCCCTAATGACAAGCTACCACACCACAACCGCCACCATTGCTTTTCCGTTACAGGAGGCGCGCAGCGGGAAGGGGGCGGGATCGTTTGAACTCTCCAATCCAATCTTGCGTTCCCTAATGCGTGCGGATCTGCCATAACATTTCACGAGTGGCAGGTCACGCCAACATTGAACCATGTTTACAATTTAAAATGGACCACCATGGATGAAATATTGCGATTGAACGACCGGCTCGCGAGTCGCGAAGCTATTTGTGAATGGAGAACTCTCCTGCTGGCGCTCTCATTCAAGTTAATGGGGACACATGACCGCAATATTTTTTTATTTTATTATTTTTTTTTAACCACAAACATTACAAATCCATCCACAAGTACCTTTTAAATTGTAAATATAGTTCAGCGTTGTTGTAAAAGATTATTATATTGATTGTATGTACCGTATTTTTATGACCCTTGGTGAAGACCGGCGGGCACCTTTGGTTCTCTCGCGCAAAATGCGTTGCTGTCGGTCAATCAGATGACAGGTGACGACGGCCCCTCTCGTCCCCCGACGACCGTCGCTGCAGAACCACTGCCGAAAGGGTTCTAATCGTCGGTTACAACCGAACCGCTCTGCCCCGAAAGAGTCCCATGGAGGTACCCGGGGACAAAAAATGCACAAATATCAAGTTGAGATGTTTACCTCACTTTTTTGTTTTTGTTTCATCATAGAATGGCTCATTTCCTACTGGAAACCTGGTTTATAAATCTAAACGGGACCACATGTGGAACAGAGTCGCGGGAGACATCCTGTTGGACCTTTATGACGTTCCACTATGACACTAAAAGTGAAAAGGATGCTTCAAAGCTTACTATTTGAGGAGGTTCCGTTGTCTGGCGTCCCTGTCGTCGTGCCAACCAGTGAAGTTAAAGACCCAGACGTGCTGCTCACGTTCTCCTTCCCACTGCCGTCTTCGTGTATTGAAGTCAAATCTGCAGTAAAACATGGTGACACAAAGGAAATAACTAATATTTCAATGTGCATTTGTTAGCAGACAAAGTCATTGTCAGGATATAAACAACAAAAGCGAACTCAAACTGCTCATGGCTATTCGTGCCAGTGAAGGCACACCTTTTTTGGGGGGGGTTGAGATCCATGAGGCTTACCAGGAGTCCTAATTCACTCATTCACAGCAATTTTCACCGGCCAACCCCTTTGCTGGAATGACTGATTTTGTAAGGCCCACAGAATATTCTGTTTTATTGCTATAAAAACATGGAGCCTACCAAAAGAAGGATTAAAGTCTCTTCTTTCATCAGAAAAAAAAAAAAAAGAATATTTGTGTCTATTTCTATTTTGCAGCAATTAGCATTAGCATATAGCTATGTTTCATCAATATTCACATTCCTGGTGAAAACGCTGACAAAAACAACTTGTTACGACATGGACATGATTGATCTCTTATACTTGGTGCCACCTGCTGGACTTTTTTTTAATATAAATACCATTGCTTTAAGCGGCCTCTTGTCAGAAGCTGCATCAAAACCTGAACATTAAAAAAAAATAAAAATATGTAAACATGTTTTAGGGAGTGAAGAACAAAGTATTAAAAAAGTTTTTACACGTTTTGGGGTTTGAATGAGTTAATGACTGTCCAACAATGCTGCTGTACTCTCACCACTCTGGCTGGGGAAACGGTGTATGTCGGGTGAAACGCGACCACTGTAAACGGAGGTCTGGTCCGCGGGGAGCACATGTGAGGAGGACACCAGTGGGGACCTGAAAGTGGACTGTGTCTTGGTAGGGTACAACTTGGGCTTGGGGACGCTGAGGTTGAGACGCGCCGGGCTGATGAGAGGACGGCTCTGTCTGTCCGAACCTGAGCTGGACGTCGCAGAGCCATCTAGTGAGGGAGCCGGCGAGAGGCCGGGCGATGACGGCCGACTCCATGACTTCATTGAGAAGTAGTCTGTGGCAAACGGGTGAGATGACGGGCCGAGTTAATGTAGTTTCTAACACCTGCTCTTACTACAGCCAAAAGTCATTTGTGGCCTTATATATTGCGTTTATGGAATATGAAAATCCACCTGTATTAATCGCTCTCAAGGGGCAGCCATTTTGCCACTTGCCGTCGACCAAAAACATGACATCACAGCTGCTCTCGCAAGCTGAGCCGGTCGTTGCCTCCTGGGCAACTGTGATGTAATTTTCAGTTGGCAGCTAGTGGCAAAATGGCCGCCCCCGTGATGGCTAAAAACAGGTGGATTTTGTTACTTTATCCATATTCCACAAACACAATATTAATCACAATATCATGTTTACTAGGGGTGTCACGATTCGCCAACTCCACGATTCGATTTAAATTTCGATTTTGGGGTCACGATTCGATTTTTTTTTCGATTTTTTTTTCGATTTTTTTTTTCCGCTCCCCCACTTTATAACACAGAGGCATATGCTTCTGTAGGCTAAGGCTAGTCTATGATCATTGGTTCTATTCATTATACAGTAAATCTTATTTCAAAAGATCGGCTACATATAGGTGATGCAATTTCCATATTATTTTTGTGTAAATTTATGTAATATATGATAATTGACATTAGGCAGGAATGATCAAATTCAAAGAATTTATTTACAATATAAAGTTAACCGTCTTGTTCTTACTGAAGTGTAAAATAAAAAATAAAAAAACAAAAACAAAAAGTCACAGTGGGTGCCTGCCATCTATTGACTGTTTTTGGTTACAACAGTGTGCTGTGCGTTCCTCTTAAAATAATGTGCAATGTGCAACAACAACAAAAAATATATTGTATCCAAAGTCATGGAACAAATACAGCCTGAACAAACTATATCCCAACATTTACAGTTGCTGGGCATACTGTAGCGTGGTTCAAGTACACTAATTAAATGTTTGAATCCAGCGTTTTCCAAGGCTGCAGGTCTGCTGCTATAAATAGACCTATGGATCTGGCGTTTTGCGCGAGCTGAAGTGTGTGGAAGTTTCACTGTAAATGAGGATGAAATAGTTGGTTGGACCGTTGTTTTCCCACTTCTAGTTGAATTTGATAAATCTAAATCTTTGTGATGCCTGCGTAAATGTCCCGTCATGTTTGTCGTGTTTCCCGTTGTTACGGCTGGCGGCTCGGGCCCGCCGCCGGCTCCGCTCCCCTAGTATGTATGTGTGTGTTTGTGTCGGCTGGTGCCCGTATAATGGTACTTCAGTTTGAATGCGCCAGCGCGACACTCTGATTGGAGGACTGTGCCAGCGCGACACTCCGTTTGGACGACTGTGCCAGCGCGACACTCCGATTGGACGACTGTGCCAGCGCGACGCTATTGTGTATCCGTGTATTATACCCCTATTGGTTATTGTTGTTTCTCCTCCGTTCTGTCAGTTCTGTCAAATGCGGTTATTATTTGTTCACCTTCCACTTTCACTCGAATCGTGTGTCCTCTCTTCTATTTCGATGCTCGAAATCGTGACGTAATTTCGATCGATTTCGATAAAAAATCGAAATCGTGACACCCTTAATGTTTACACAAGTGAGGCTGCATAAAACATATTGTTGTAAATAACAATTTGGGGTTGGCTCCCCTCCCTAAGGGAAAAAAAAAAAAAAAGATTAAATTGAATAAAGGTTTTATGATAGCAACAGTTTGATCAATCAAACTCCTCCCCAAATCCCCCAGCTTCCCAGAGCAGACTGTGGAGGTATTGCAATTCAATACCTGAGGGAGGGGAGTCTTTGTAGACTGAGGCCGGTCTGCTTCCACTGAACAAGTAGCCGGAATCTGAAAAACAAGTTTGATACAATTATAATCCCAACATTCACTTTCAGCAGTTCTTAGTGATTTGCCTGTCCCATTATAAGTAACAAGGTTTTTCCATTGACAGGACAAGGTGAGCTGGTCAGGCAAAATTGAATCATTCACGCCTCCTAGTGGCAGAACAATATGAATACACCCTTTGGAGCCACAAGCCCTCTGAACAAAGCAACCTTCAGTTTAAACTTTCCGACACTTATTGACATTGAAGAAGTTGAGGTTACGGACAGACGAAACACAGTGAACTAGTCTGAGCAGCATGCACAGTTACGACCGTAACTACTGTTTTTTCACTAGCTTTATGGTATACTTTCATACACATTTACAGAAATTGTGACTTTACTATTGCATTAGTGTGGGTTAGTGATAGACTATGTTCCAATTTGTGTACAAATTTGCCTTGGGAACCAAACCCAGCTATAACCCGAGCACCCCATGTAGTCATTGCCGTTACCTGTCATGGTGAAGGTGGAGATGGTGCCAAGGCAGAGGGCGTTCTTGAGACGGCGCGGCAGAGCGGAGAGTGAGCCCTTGGGTTTCGGGGGAGTCTTTTGCTGGTTTATGAGCTTGTAGATGTTGGGAGGAGGTGAGGGGATGAAGGAGCGGATCATTTCGGGAGTAAGCAAAGCAGGCTGGTCGCTTAGGGAGAGCATAGAGGAATCTGGGAAGTTTCTGCAAAACAAGAGCAGTGAAAGTCTACTAACCTGCAACTGAGATGGTAGACAAAAAAAAATAAGTGTGAGAACTGACCAGAGTGCATTCATTTACTGATTTACCGTTTTATTTACTTCTGATATACTTTATATGGATTTATTTTTTGTTATTAATTTTAGTTTACCTGTCTTTATTTGAATGACTGATTTTTACCCCATGTACAGCACTGTATGCAGCAATGGTTGTTTTAAAGTCCTTTATAAAAAAAAAAAAAAGTTAAGTACTAGTAGTGCACAGAAGTCAACTCACGCAGTTTTGCCTCATTAGTAACAAATTAGTTGTCCAAACTAATATGCAAAGATATGACACAGAAATGGAGGGGGGGAAGAAAAAAAAAAAAAAAAAAAAAAAAAAAAAAAAAAAAAAAGAGTTACTATTAAGACAGCCATTCTAATAGTGCTCGGAATCGTCTTGTGAGGCTGAAGCTCATACTAGTACATGGACCTTAAGCTAGGTATCGAGGATATCAAATAATTTCGACTGGCTTTCCATAATGGCACAAATGTTTGGGCCAAGTGTTGTCGCTTTGTGAACGGTGCCAGAGAACGCTGTTGCCGCTGTCAACCAGCAGGCAACAGCTGCATGTGCATGCACATCAAAGCAGCTGCACACAATATTTGACAGTTAGACAGTGGCAGTTAATTGAGTTCAAACAGACTATGCCAATTGGTGTTTTCAATGACTATTTGAACAGAACAAGTCAAGTCATCTTTGCCTTTACCACACATAAAAAGGACACATGCTTATGTAAGCTGTTTATTTATATATAAGCAGCAAAAATTCCTACAAAGTCTTAAATAACAGACGACTGGGGGGGGAAAAAAACAACAGATTTCAGCATGCAGACAACTCACAAACAGTTGAAAAATACAAGCCTGCAAAATACTGTGTTTAGACCAGGGGTCACCAAACTTTTCTAAACACCACATGTGCAATATTTCTATAAGTTTTCAAATGATCACATTCCGAGGAAATCCCAATGGGAAAGCTATCTTCACAGCCTGCCTGCGACTCATGTGGTCCTTGGTGGGAACCTGACGCCTCAGAGTATGTTGATGACCCCTGGTTTAGACTTTTTGGCCACCTTTCATTGGTATGCTGTCTGTTGACTCCCATTTGATTTTGTTACAAACAACCACAATGCTACATTGGTGCTAATTTACTACAAGTATCAGGAGGGCAACACAGGAAAATAAATACATTACGTGAAAGTTGTACATTCACAAGAATAAATATTATTAATTATTTGTAGCTCAAATTGGAATACTATGAGGAACAAAAGCAAGAATGAAGTAGTTTATTACAAGAACAGTAGCTTTAAACTTCAGATAATAAACTCAATAGTAAAACTCAAAATACTGCAGGCCATGAGAGAAGGTCGTTGCACATCTCAGACCATTGTACTTTCTAATACTTCACATAATGTTCAGGATTATTAATGCCACAGTGCTATTAAAAACATTCACCGCATTAGTAAAACACTAATGTGCTTGGCGTATGAAGTGGTGACTACATTTGAAATAAGTTTCAAAAAGTAGTGCTCTTAAAAACGCATGCTTGTCCCATACCGCATCACAACTAAAACTGCTGTTTATCTCAGATCAGTGTTTCCCAACCTTTGGGCCAAGGCACCCATTTTACAAAAGAAAAATATCAACACCAGCAAACAAAAATACTGGAATACTAATGATCTCGTGTCAACTTACTAACAATTTGCAAAATCTGGTCCTGTTTAATTCAACACCAAGCTAATATACTCCCAGGGAGACATCAATGTCTGTCTTTCACTATATGTCCCTGGCACAGATAAACAAAAATATACTGTTATTTATTTAATTTTCAGGCAAATATAGTTATCCATGCAGTCATTTTCTTAAAACCGCTTACACCTCACAAGGGTCGCGGGTGTGCTGGAGCCTATCCCAGCTGGCTTCGGGCAGTAGGCGGGGTACACTCTGAACTGGCTGCCAGCCAATTTCAGGGGTAAATTTAGTTAAATTGGTTAATTTATAATGTAGCACCCTGGCTGGGAATCACTGCCTCAGATTGTATGCACAGTGGAAAGTTGGACACTTGACATAAAAAACAAGCAAGTGGACAGTGACAGAGAGCAGAAATAAAGACACACACCAGCCAAATGAGTCACTTGTTGTAAAATGAAATGAGTACACTGTTAGAAATCCCACTTGCACAGCTTTTTGAAGTTGGACTAGTTTGTATGACAGTCAGCATACTATACTAAAGGACACTTGATTAGGAACATCTTGCACTATTGGTTCACTTACGTTATCTACTCCAATTTATCGATACAAAGGTTTCAACGATTGTTGAGGGAACGTTCCATAGAAATGCTGGTCCATTTCGATTTGTTCATCCCTGATACAACTAACCTGATTGGCCACATTTAAATGTTGGGCAGTGGACGCCATTCCAAGTATAAGTACCGCACATTTCCAATGATTTGAGATGGATTAAGGGGCATCAGACTTGTGGTCATCACCGTGGCTACAAACCTAAATGTGACAACCTATTGCCATGTGATTGGCTAATTAGATATTTATGCACATTTATGATCAGGTGAATCTTATGAAGTGTCCAGTCAGTGTATTCATTTTATATCTATGAACAGATATGGGAAGAGAATCCACATGGCTAGAACACATTGGCTGGTATGTGGTTGACAAGATGAACAGACAGTCATGGCTACATTCACACATTAAATAGTACAGAGGGGAAAAGGAAAAGAAAAACAAACTACTACGTGCCAAGAAAAAGTTACAAATCACCTCCATTTCCAAAAGGTTTTCAGACGCTCATCATCATTTGACAAGACCTCAGTGCAACATATTATCAACAGCAAATTCTCAGCAAAGATAACTCTTGACTAATATGAGATCAAGTACTTCAGTGAGAATGAAAAATCCTCAATTGACTACATAAGGGATACTTGACTCATTGAGCCATTTTCAACAGTAAGAAGATATTTTGTCTATAATTAATGTGATAACGTCATTATTTTTCATGAGCAATTAACGCCTTTAAAAACGAATTTTACCACTTCTTATCGAATGAAGAAGACCGAACCTGTGCTCAGGAAACAGGTAACGACTAATCATGGCTCAGTTTGCTGACCAAACCCAGAAAACAGGTGAGCCTGGATTGGTTCTTCTTACCCATTTCCACAGCATGCGTGATGTCATCTTTAGTCGACACTCGACAGCAAATGGAAAAATTTGTTTTTCAAGGTATTAATTATACATAAAAAATGATGACGTTAGCAAATTAACAAAATATTTTTTTTACTGCTGAAAATGGCTCAATGAGTCAAGTATCCCTTTAAAAAAATAAGCTGCTATTACAATTAAAAGCATTTTTCTTCATTTCACAAACATTGAGGTGCATGACGTGTGGAGGACGTTTAGTGTCTTTCATGCAGTTTTGATGAACAGAAATGTATCGATATACTATATTATCTTGACTCAGGATTTATGGTTTAAATATTAAACTTGCACAGTTGGTCATATTTAAGCAGTAATACAGGAAGGCACCAAAAGAAAATGGTGTTATTTACAGCTCATGAAAAGTTACGTAAATGACATAAAATAGTTACCATAAAAATGCTATGTTTTACATAAAATGTGAGCATACTGGCAATTAAAAAAAAAATAAAAAAAAATCTCAAAAGTGTCATTGTCTTAAAATGACACAAGGAGAGCTGTTATTGAATTTGGCAAGTGCATTGTATTATTTAAAAAAAAAACAAAAACGGGGTGCGGTCCTACGTTTATGATGACAGCACATGACTTTTTGAGTTCATGAACAACGCGCGATGAATCATTTTGTGCAATGGTGTAAGAATATGCCTTCATATGACACAAGAAGGAACGCTTATTTATTAGTCATTTTCATTTGATTGTTATATATTCATGACTTCAAGAAAACTTTTTCTAGAAATGTTTACTTTGATAACAACTAAGGATGTAACGATAAGGGTGATTTTGTGATATTAAAACTGCCACAATATTGTCGTCGAATCACAATATTTAAAGGGAACACATCTGTTGAAAAAGTCAGGTTGATTTCCATTTGTGCAGTTATTGTACCCTGTAGTGGCTAGTTTATTAATGCAATTTAATTTTCATTAGGGATGTTTTGGCCTTCTATGTTTAAAATCTATGCTAATTGTCAGATGAAGGGGAACCTAATTCGCTTGTGAAGCGATCAATGTGTACTTGCATTAGCAAGTAAGTGGCTCCTTATTGTTATTAGAGATTGTAGGTGGTTGATATGCATTGCTGTTATGTACAAAAGCACAATATTGTGCTTTTTTAGTGTGAGCTTTTTTTTATTTTTACAATATTGTGATCTTTTTGAAATATCGCCAAACCCCCCCACAATACCGTAATTATTGTATCATGACCTTCATATCGTGATATCGTTAAGTCCCTAATAACAACTCCTGCATTCTACTACTGCATACAAATTTGGGTTACATGGCCGTCGTAGGAACGGAACTCCATCATAAACCAAGAACCCCTTTTATAACTAGTTTATTTTTTTAGTTACTAGTTGTAAATTGGAATATAAACCATGGAACACACTGTTTCAATCTGTTTGCTATTTCTAAGTACTGTATTTTTTTTGGACAATAAGTTCCACTTGTTTTCATAGTTTGGACATCATTTGTTACAGCAAAAAACCATCTTCCCTGCTAGCCTATTCATTTGGCATATGGCATCCGCCACAACAAGAATTTACTATTGACAACACCAGAAGGTGCAATAACTGACCAGTACTCTACCTTTGGACACAATGTGATGTGGAATTCTAGTTAAGGAAAGTCATTCTGAACTAGAATGAAAAAGCATTTCCATAGTTGGAAGCGGAAGGTTCAAATTCCCTGCCGTCAACATGATCAGGGAAGGATTTTGGGAGCAAGTCTGAGCTCTGCTGTTCTTGGTCTCTGTTTTTTTTGTTTTTTTAAAAACTCATTGACTGCCAGTCATTATAGAAAATTTTTACATTTCCAATACTCACGTGATATTACATTCAATAATTATATATAAACCGAATCTACCAAATAACAGAATAGACTCCCTACTTTTTGTCCCGTCCCGTTCTTTTATAATTGACAGCAGAAAAATGTAGGTTTGCCAAAATACAGCCATTTCTCCCATGGACTCTGAAACTGTGTTTATTTCCTATAAAATGGGGCAATGATGTCATCTACCGGTGGTTGGGCATCAGTAAAGTTGTTTCCAAGTTTGATATTTACAGTGGAGCATGCTCAGATTCGCCCCCATTTAGCACCGCTCTAAAAAATACAATTGACAAGTATACTTGTCAAAGGCAGTGAATGAGTTAAATAAATTCGCCAAGAAATGTGACAAAGTCCAGAGCAACGTACGTTTTTTTTCTACATGATGCATTTTTCAACGGGTGTGACTTATAGTTAAAAAAAAAAAAAAAAAAGTGGTACTATTTGCAAAAGTATTGTGCCATATTTAAGGTTAACCGTGAGGTTGTTTTGTGTCTCTCTGACTCGTGTCTCAAAATCCTTCGAACACATATTTTTGCATGATTCTGGTTTTGTCAAAGATGAAGAACAAATGTGAAGCAACAACAACAATTGACGGACAAGTACATCAGCGCTGAAATTCTGACCTTCGATATCTGCCTCTTCGTTGACCTAGTGGGTTGCGCGTCGCTACAGCGGCAGCAAAGCTGGCGAGGCAACAAAGTACTGTGGTGACGTGCGAGGCAGTCCAGCTGGACACGTCATCCTCAACGTACACTGCCAGCAGGTGCAAACACAAAACCAGGAACCACAGCACTGAAGACACTATGTCGATTCTCCTCAACCTGATAATCACACCAATTAGATTACCGACTTCTCCTCCTCAACCAGACATCCACAGCAGGATGCAACATACCTGGCGGCTCCTGCCAACAGGAGACCGATGAGACACGATGACAAGCCGACACAAGTGACTGCCATCTGTTGAGCTTGTCCGAAGAGCCACAAGAGATTAGCGTACTCTACGAGTGGAACTGGGAAGAGCTCGATCAGGTTGTGCCACGCCTGTGTGGCTCCATCGCTGATATTGTTGGTGGAGGACACATTATGGTCACCAGGTCGGAGAGGATTTAGCCCGCCATTTGACGCCTGCAGGTTGGCCGAGAAAGACAGAGCGAGCAGGAAAGCACAAATGAGGAAGGAGAAGCATCTGAGCAGTACAACCATCAGAGGAAAGGATGCAGAGAGGGAGCCCTGTGAAAAGATGAGAAATGAAATGACCCATCAATGTGAGCATTACACCTCAGATTACTTGATTTGAACACATAAAAAGATATTTTTTTTAATCTATTGTAGTATAGGCACTAAACATTTTATGTGTAGTTAAAGTCCAGCTCTGGATCATAACTACTCACATATTGGTTTCAATCTTGGCAGGTCTGTACATACCTTTATGAAGCCCTTCAGTGACTCTTGCGTCTGTCTAAGATGATTGCTGAGCAGCACAGACCTAAGTTGGCGGTTCTGATATTTGATGTAATACTCTACAGCTGCCTGACACGGCCTGCACAGCTTGTAGTGCTCCTCCAAGTGACACTTGTAATGGTCAATCTCTTCATCGTAGTTCCCCTACAAAATTAAGAAGAAAGGAGTACTCTCCTAGGCTTGACAACGGCAAAGCAACCATATTTATACATACATCATCCTTTGGAATGAAAGAGGCCAGCAGCTTGATCTTAGTTGACTGGTTGTGATTGCACTTCCTGCAAAGGAGCATCTTGGAGTTCACCCACTGTGTGGTACCAAGAGTCACTTGAGTAGGAATGCTGCCAAACACACCATGGTTCAGATCCTCTGTGTACTGGGCCGGAATTGGCTTGTTGTAGTCCCCATTCTGATATTAGCACAAACAAATGTTTAGCAATGCAACAGCAACAAAGTATATTTCTTGTGCCATGACTCTTATGAAGAGTGATGACAACTTACATTCTGAAAACCATTGTACTGGTCACAGCTGGGGCAGTCCCAACAGTTTCTGTTACCAAATGGAACTACTGTGTTCTGATTACAGAACCAGCAGTTCACCGTAGCATTCAGGGGCTTCTGCCTGTCAATTGAAGGAAACATTTAAAATTGTGGCGGTAACAAAGTTACGTCACTACGCAATATTATAAACAGCAGTTATTTAGACACAACAACATTACTTCTACGAGTAGTTTTACTGTTTGTTGCTACTGGTGTTTGTTAGTACGCTAGTACGAGTGGCGGTCTACAGTCGTGCCATGTTGTTACCTTTTAGCTAGCTTGTAGATGAGAGCGCCGCCGGCCACAAAAACTGTAGCGCTGTACAACACTTGAGGATACAGTTGCAGAAGATCTTTGAACGCCTCCATTGCATGAACAAAAAAACTGCTAGAGTAAATAGGGAACTTTCTTTTTTTTACGGTTTTTTAGTGTCCATGTGACAGGCCGTCAAAACGCAGCAAATAAGTCTCTCTTTTGTCTATGCCCATGTGCCAGGAACGGAAACTACGTCATAGGACGCGTCCCAATATGATTGTGGCCGTTTGTCTGCTTTTTTTTTTATCTTAACGTGCACAACTTTTTATTTCTCTTTTAAAATATTCGCCGTAATAGTTATAGTTTTAAAATTTGTGTTGAATTATAATTAACAACTTACAAAGGTTTTTGACAAACTTCTTATTTACTTTAGAAAGGAAATAATAACCTGGTTTTGTTTTCCACAAAATATGTTTATTTACCAAACATTATGAATTTTACATCACGTTAACATTTTAAGCAAGTAAAAAGTGCTTGAACTGCCAACTGCTGTAACATAATAGTATCTAAATAACACTGGTTAGATGTTTTTTGTTTTGTTTTGTTTTTTGTTTTTTTAATCGAACGACTGGTGAGAACCATAATGTATTTTACATCAAGTAAACATTTTAGGCATGTATAAAGTGCATGAAATCTTAAGACAAGGAAGACAAATACTGTAACAGAATAAGAACATGTAAAATATTTCGACTATCAAAGCACTGTATCAAAATACAAAATTAACCCTTATTTTAACGAACGAATGGATCATTTACAGCAATTAACGGTAATTACTGCTCCAATGGCTCAACATTCCCCTCTGTGGTGGTGAAGTCGTAGACGGAGACTCATTCCCAGGACCCGGTGACCAAGTTGGAGTTCACCGGCGGTATCGCGGTTCCGTACTGGTACCCGTCCTGTGGCACCAAAACCGGCTGCTGATGGTAGACGGGGAAGTACATCGGCGTAGAGTAGGGGCTCACAGGGGGGGAGCCAATGCTGTTGCTGCTGGTGGGGTTGTGGTAAAGCAACGGAGCCGCGGTGGAGAAGCTCGGTTGCGGCGAGAAGGGCTGGCACACGGTCCACATGGAACACACGCACGGCGTCGGGTGGTTCGGTTGTCTCGAAGTCGTCAGGTCACGTTGGGCTCTCACCTTACGACGACGTCGGTATTTGCCCTCCTCGAATATGTCCTCAAAAGCGCGGTCCAACATCCAGTAGCCGCCCCTCTTGGCCTCCCAGCTCTCCATTGGCGCCTTGACGAAAAACTCTTGTATGGACAAATTATGTCGGATGCTGTTTTTCCACCCTTTTTCGTTGCTCTGATAAAAAGGGAACTTTGAGGTGATGTAGTGGTAAATGCCGCTGAGAGTTTCCTTCTTGGCCGCGCTCTCGTTAATGGCCATGGCGATGAGAGCGGCGTACGAATAAGGAGGCCTCTTTCCCCAGCGGTTTTCCATCCCGGAAACTTGATGCTCGGGCCGAGTCGAGCTGGAGCTGGTATCCGAAGGAGATTTGTCAACCATGGCGACGTTCGCGTCCTCAAGACCAAAGTGAATGATGTGCTCGCAGAAAGCAGGTTCGCAGGTGTCCCACGTATGACCCTCCCTGAGCTCGTCGCTCACTCTTTTATTTGACCTTGTTTACATTTGGCACGCAAAGATTAGGGAGGGACTTGCAAGATTTTCCCACGGTTTACTAATTACTAATCTTGCTCTCGCAAGATGAATTCTCGCGGTATTTGTGAGTTGCTGCGGAGAACTCGCAATATCAATCTGGCTTTTGCCAGGTTAATTAATTACAGCAGTCGAGCGTGAGAAAATCCTGATGCCCACGTGTTGTTGTTTTTACTACGTTACTAAGGGACGTTGAACGGACATTGGGGGAATGAGTCGTCCATGATGAGTGCTGATCGTCCTCATACCCTTAAAATATGTTCTCACCAGTCGTGTATTTAAACCCAATGACTTTTTTCGTGTTCTTAAAAACACCAATACAGTGCAAAATTGTGTGCGTATACACTGTTACAAGTTTTACCCTGCTTAAACTAAAAAAAGAAAAAAAAGAAATATGTCCAGATATCACATCTAAAATATTTGACTTCACAGAAACTACATTGAGTGACTTCATATGACCTGATTATTTCATGTTGATTTAAACAATAATTCTTCACTTGAACCAACCTTAGTTTTTTTGTTGTTGTTGTTGTTTTTTTGCCTTGATCCAAAATATTTTGTCAACATTTTAGGTCCTGAACCAAATAAATTCATTTAGTTTTAACTGAATTCACATACGCAATTTGATATCCCACATTTTATAAATAAACACTAGTGAGGGAAGGGCAGTAGCAGTAGTTGGTGATCTAAACCCTGCAATACCAACCCGTAATGTTGAGTGTCAAGCACGAAGGCAAATGGGTTCTGTTTTTAAAGTCTTTCGGTATGACCAAGGCAGAGATTGAACCCACAATTTCTCAGTCACAGGGTAGACACTCTTCCACCAGTCCACTGAGCCGGTTTTGTTTACTTGACAAAAAAAATAATGATAGATAGATAGATAGATAGATAGATAGATAGATAGATAGATAGATAGATAGATAGATAGATAGATAGATAGATAGATAGATAGATAGATAGACAGAGATATATAATATTGTATTGCCCCTCTCAAAGCTACAAAGACACTTGGCCAACAGAGTACACTCCAACTATATTTATTAATCTTAAAACATGATCCATATGCAACATATGAACTTGAGATGAGGTGAGGATGGAGAGAGAAGAGGAGGAAAGAAGGTGATGGAGAAGGCAGAATATCCCATTAATAATATGGTCAGTCTTTCAAAAAATGTCAGACAACAACAACAACAACAACAACAAAATGATTGTGTAACAAGCAAATGAGCCGGACAAACACACTTGGTAACAGGCCTACACAATCTAAAGCTGTAATTCATCAATATCATATCAAAGAATGCTTTCTGAAAGTAGTGTTGACCTTCAAACTAGCAAATTCTAAACACTCAGTCAAAGCCCAACAATATAGTACAGCCTTTAATGGCTACAGATACAGTACAATGCTATTTGTTTTAAAAGTGCATTCACTCACACAAAGAAACATGATCTCCCAGGTGGGGAAGCAAACCCACAGCACCTCCATCGGAGGTAAGCAGCAGTAACCACTCTGCCACCCCTGCACAATGCACACTGCCTTGGTGGTACTGATGTGCTGTCATTTTCAATGTGCATGCGCAATTCCATTTGACTCAAACTAAATATATTACCCAGAGGGCATGAAGACAAGAAATTTAATTGGAAGGAAATCAAGTACTTTATTTTGGGTCCTTTAGACGTATTTTTAGTTCCATTGAAATCAAAATTGATGTCTGTCAATGCAAAATAAATAGTTTTCACAATCAAATCAATACATTTATCCTGTTTTGAATATTATTATTTTCAATGAAATGCTGATTGCAATCCTTTTTACAGTGCTGTGTGTTCTTGATAGGAAACCACAATCATAACTAATGCAATATACTGGAGAAATATGTTACTAAGTTTTAGTAACTTTATTACGTTTAAAAATGCTTGCACCATTTCAAAATCTAAACAACTTAGCTCCACCTACACACTAAAGTAATACATGAAACAGAAACCTAGCTGGCTGTGGTCCGATGAGCATCACCACTAGAGCCAACGATAAAGGTGACTGCGTTGTTCCATTGAGAGGACCACTTTCGGTCAAATGGTCTTGTCAGTCAGTCATTGATGGCAATTCTGGAACATGTTTTCAAATCAAGGGATGTACACTGAGCACGTGAAAACATAATTAAGGTAGTGGCTGAAGCCTACTCAAATATGTGCACACCTGAATTGAACCCTTGAACACCTGCACTTTCAATTTGTGCGATAATAAGTGTGCAAAGGTTTTATGTATCTGATTTTATTTTTGGACTCTTACTGCTGTGTGTGTACCTTGAAATGTTTTAGAATATAACTGTATTGATATTTGTATTGTTTTATCTTTTATACTGATTGTATTATACTTTTATTATGTTATTAGTCTTTTAATGTGTTGTTTTCAAATTTGAACTTTTTTTTTATTAGGGCATGGCCTGTACATTCTGGCAGGTGGACTAACTATGGAAATCAGCTTTGCGACTAGCCGTGCATTTACATTTTTTTAAATTATTGAAATGTTCACTCATGTATGCTGTTCCCTATTGAACAAATAAAAAACAATCAATCAATCAATCAATCAATCAATTCCACTTGCCAACATTGACACGAGGTTTAGCTTGATGTAGTATAAATCTGTTTAACGACGAGAGCAGTGCAAGCAAGAAAAATGAAACCAGTCTCTGTCTGTTGATAGCGGCATGGTGTGGTTTATTGGCGTTGTGGCAAATTGCACCCAATCCTGGAACAAACAGACTTAAACAGCTTGGTTCTACGTCCGTTATATTGAGATTTCCTGTCGGCATGGGCTGATTACCAGGTTGACAGTTTACTATGGTTTCAAGGTTTCAATAACCATTTATAGTGGCTATCATTGGTAAAGAGGTCTTCTTTTCTTTTTTGAGGGGACGTCTAAGAAGGGCATTATGATTGGCGAATTGCAGAGTTAAGTAAAGACTTTGAAGTTCTTTTTGTTCTCCTTTTCAATAAGGAGGAGGATGCACGGAGGGAGTTTAGACGAGTTACATAAGTGACTTCTGATTGATGTGCATTGTCCGTTTAAAAAAAACATACAAACATGGCACTAACGTATAGTTAGTAATAGTTGGTGCTACTTGGTAGATAATTGCGATCTGTTTGAAAACATGCCACTTCTGCCAGTGGCTCACATAATTCGCCGCTGTAGAAACTACACTGTAAAAAGGATTGCAATCAACATTTCATTGAAAGTACTGTAATAATATCCATTCAAAACAGGATAAAGGTATTGATTTTTATTGTGAAAGCTATTTATTTTGCATTGACAGACATCAATTTTTATTTCGATGAAACTAAAATTATGTCCAAAGGACCCAAAATAAAGTACTTGATTTCCTTCCAATTAATTTTCTTGTCTTCATGCCCTCTGGGTAATATATTTAGTTTGAGTCAAAGGGACTTGTGCATGCGCATTGAAAATAACAGCACATCATTTGTGTGTGGTGACAAGACACACCGCAGGATTATCTGTGAAGATTATCGCTTGCGTCTCGGCGCGTCCTTACGATTGTCGGGAGGGGAAATTCTGGGCTAAAATCGGGCCAATTCTCCTGCCGTGTGAACCAGGCTTAAGATGATGTTTGCCTTGGACATTTCCGAATGTTTGTTGTTTAAAAAAAAAAAAAAAAAACACAAAAAAAACATCCATGGATCAGTTCTTTACAAAACACCAGGCAAAAAAAACAAAAAAACAAAAAAACACTTCTGAGAGAGAACATGAACCAAAGAGGGCAAAAAACGATGAGGACAGCAGTTAAAAAAGTAAATGACCATCATTTTTATTCTTTACTCTATTCTTTGTTTTTTACATTATGCACAACTCTCATTTATTGTGCAATAATCTAATTGTAACATGTATTTGTTACATGTTCTGATGCATTTTTATGCTTTATAAAACATTTATGTCTGAATTTTGGGAGGCTTGGAACGGATTAGGGCATTTACATGGAAAATGCGTCTCTACTTACAAAATTTTCTACTTAAGAACTTTCTTCCAGAACCAATTAATTTCGTAAGTAGAGGTACCACTGTATCGTCATCGTCATTTCACAATATTAAAAGCAGCACATCTGTTCAAAAAGTCAGGTTGATTTCCATTGGTGCAGTTATAGTACCTCCTGGTGGCTATTTTTTTTAGTGCAGTTTAATTTTCACAGTATTGTGACTTTTTTTTGTATCATCAACCTCCCCACAATATTATCATTATCGTATCGTGACCGTCATATAGTGATAATATCGTATCGTGTGACGTTTGGATATCGTTACATCCCTATCAATGGCAAGGAACAAGGGCAACTTCACAAAGTGAAGCCTTATTGGCATATTATTATGCCCATAAATGCGCAGACAACAATATGTATGCTAACGACAACATTATCCATCGCAGACTAGTCGGAAACAAAAAAAAAAGGACGCAGACTTCACCGACCGGTTTAAATCTGACATCACTGAGAGTTTCATTATAAGTGGTCTCAGAAGTGGCAGGGTTAGCTGTGAGGCTTTTGTGGTAGTTGGAATAATTTCTGAGTCAGTTGATCCCCGTTCATAGACATTGTGTGTGGCTGTAAGATAAACTGGAATGGAAGCATGTGTGTGACATTGGCCTACCTGTGTGTCGTCAGGAAGGTTGGGTTTATCATTTAATTAGATTAGATTAGATTAGATTAGATTAGATTAGATTAGATTAGCCTTCATTGTCATTATACAAGTACAATGAAATGAAAGCTCTGCCATAAGTGCACACATAATAGACAGATAAAAATATATACAATGAAATAAATAGGTTAAAAAATAAAATAAAACCAATATTGTATAAAACCACTCTACATATTGCAATGTACAAATGTGCAAAAGTGCAATGACAGTCCTTAAATGAGTCCATGTCAGTTCTCAGTGCATAGTGGAGTTGAGTATGATGACAGCTTTTGGAAAGAAACTGTCTCTGAGTCTGTTTGTTTTTGCTGATATTGCTCTGTAGCGCCTACCAGAGGGCAGCAGGCTGAAGAAGTGGAAGCCGGGGTGTGTAGGGTCCTTGATGATTTTCCTTGCCCTGCCGAGGCACCGGGAGTTGTAGATGGTGGACAGTGGAGGTAGGGGGCAGCCGATGGTCTTCTGTGCTGTGTTGATGACCCTCTGCAGTCTTTTCCTGTCCGCTTCTGTGCAGCTTGAGTGCCATACTGACACAGCATAGGTCAGCAGACTCTCAATTGCTGATCAATAGAAGGTCACCAGCAGTTTGGTGTTAAGTTGCTCCTTCCTTAGTAATCTCAGGAAGTCCAGTCTCTGCTGTGCCCTTTTGACTAGTGCTGTGGTGTTAGCTGTCCAGGAGAGGTCATTAGAGATGTGAACTCCAAGGAATTTGATGGTCTCCACCAAATTAATTACTGTGGAAGAGAGCTCCCCGTCAACTTCCATCTTTTGACAACCCATATTGGTTCAGTTCCTTTTTAAGGGTCGTTCTCCTCAACGTTTTGCTGCAAATGGTGTCAGAAGTGGTGACGACACAACCTGTGACCTCTTGATGGTGTAGTCAAGAGTGATGTATTTAGTTCCATGCAGTTGACCAAGGTTGAAATTTGGTCTAATTCTATAACTTTTCAGAGTAGAGTGTAGCAGAGTGTGACACAATCAGTGATGCAAGACTACTTGACCTCCCTGGTTCAATAATCTAAACAGCCAAAAACAGACAAAGATGATGGTTCAGGCTAAGAACCGAGAATAGTTTGAAATCTTCTCATGGCATGAACTTTTATTTTAAGGAATGTGTAACACATTGTGATTCCCCAGTAGAAGGCAACAATTGTGAAGTAGACCATCCTTTATCATATTTTCATTTAGGTGTGAAAGACAACGCATACTGTACATACATACACAAGCAGTTACCTAACAGGATTTCTTCCTGTTTCTATATGTTACTGGCATAGATAGATGAACAAAGATGTGCAGCATTTCTAATACTGTAAATAATTTCTGGAAAATTTAAGTGAAATTGGTTAATTTCCAAGGTTCCATCTATCCATCCATCTATCTATCTATCTATCTATTTATGTTTCCTGACTTAGGGCTGACCAGCAGAGGGCAGCACACTGACAATAATGAGGCTTGCACAGGTACACACTTGTCAACACATAAAAGTGCAGTATTACAACTACAAATCATCAGAGATGTAGTTAGTTACTTTTATGGATTAAGTTATTACTAAATACATTTAAAAAACACACTTTATAGTGGATTAATGCAACATTTTGGGCAGTTTTCCAACTTATCAGTCTGAAAACCATAAAAACAAGAAGACCCTACTTAGGCTAATACTTCTTTCACTGATTCACTGTCAGGTGTGATTGATCTTTTTCATTTTTTTGTTGTTTGTTTGAGCGTCATTTTGTCTGAGTCATGGGGAAGAAAAACAAATTCCCTGTGGTGACTCCATAGTTAAGTTTGGTAAACAACTTCTAAACACTGGCCCCTGTGATGCCGTTGTTTCTTTATTCTGACACGTCCCATTTCAAACTTTGAAGTCCAAAACAAAAAGAGGAAAATGTATCCCTGGGGTCTTTAGAATTCATGTGAGGAGCCATAAAAACAACACTTCATCAGAGGCGCCATTCAGGAATGGTGATCTTCAATATATTCAAATGAGAAGTATTGTGTGAGGGGAAAGCCAAAGAGCTTTGTTTTATCTATGGCCCATCTTTTTTGACAGCCTCGTGAGTGACTCAGATGCGCGTTAGATGACTCAAAAACAAAGCAGCGTAGATTCCATCACAAAATGGATTGGAATGTGTGTGTGAACATTTGGCCCAGTAAATCAATCTGCAAAAAGCAACGGGAGGTTTAATGGGGAAAAAAAAAAAGGCGGGTGAGGAGGCGAAATACACGTCATGAGCGAGCTGTGAGAAAAGGGAGCTCCAGTTGGTCACTCTTTAGAAAAGGCCCCCCAACTCTCCTGCTGGGTCTTACTCAGCTCTTGTCCTCTTGTTACAATGCTACCCACCCCTTCCCACATGTGCCCCCCTCAACTGCCCTCCACATGCTGGGTCTCTACACTGCCAGGCCGAGGCCCAGACCTTAGCATATGGAGGGCTGCTCTCCAATGTGCTCCACAGCTGGGACCCTGCTGGAGAGGGCACATGGCCTTCACACCACCACATGCTGCTTGCTAGTAGCACGCTTCAAGCGCAACGGACAATTTCGGAAAGGCAACTGGGCTACATACCAGGGAAACTTATAGTACAGTAGCTTACAGTCTATATGTCAAATTCATAATTGCACATTTTATACACTTTACATCAAAAGGCTGTACAGTGTTGGGCAAGTAACTTCCTAAATGTAATTTACACTGTTGCTCATAATGTAGGAATAACATATTGTTTTACCTCTTTCTAAGAAATGATTGTAAAAATTTGAATTTCTTTTTGAGATAGAGCAGTTGATATCTTACACCTACTCAATTATCATTTCAACTCGTCAAACGTTTACTGATGTAATTCAAAAGATATAGGGTTGTATCTCTAAACAAATATTGATTTTTACTCCATGTACAGCCCTTTGTACACAGCGAAGGTATTTTTTAAAGTGCTTTATAAATAAAATTGAGTTATGAAAAAATTGCATGTTCCTGCCATACCCTGCACTAGTCTGTTTAAATAGCAACCTCGGGGCTGACTTTATGGAGTAATATGCACGTGGAGGACAATCCCAGTTATGACGAGACATTATGTTTACACTTCAATTGGAAGTTGACCTACTGCTCTGTATTAGATATAGAAAAGACCTATAAAACATAGCTAAGCTAAAGCAAAAAGTACTCTTCAATCAATCCCATATAGGCAAAACCCATGAATTTTGTCACCTTTCAAAGTCTCCTGTCCATAATTATATATTAGATGTATTATATCCCCTTGCAACTTTGTGGACTCGGTAACAAATTTTTAATTGAAAGACTTTAAAATGTTTTCAGGGTAATGTTTGTGTTGCTAAATGTGAAATGTAAACATCCAGGTGCAAAACTGTAGATACAGTACCACCATTGGAAATGTTCCATGCCTGCAAATGCAAAAGCTCCACGAATGCATGTGGAACTATTAACAAAGTAGGCTACTACTATAATGTAACACGTGTGCTCAGTTTTTGGTCCATGGACCCTTTAGTACTGATTCCTGAATCAATGTTGACTCACGGCAGGAATATTTTGCCATTCTGATGCTAATGGAAGATTTAACCACCTACTTAACCACGCTGGCTTTACTCTATAGATCTCCACTCAACCACATCCAACCGTGTACCAGTGAGAGAGAGAAGAGAGAGAGAGAGAGAGAGAGAGAGAGAGAGAGAGAGAGAGAGAGAGAGAGAGAGAGAGAGAGAGAGAGAGAGAGAGAGAGAGAGAGAGGAAAGGAAAAAAGGGAAGGTGAGGCAGGGATTTAAAAAAAAACTAAACTTTTCGTGGCTCAGTTCAAAACAACACCCCAAAGTCTGGCGTTTGCTTATAACAACAAGAACCCGGACCTTAAGTTAGAGCAAACAAACCATGTTTGGAGTAGCACTAAAGTGAAGTCTTTACACATGCCAGAATCTATTAATGACATGTATGCATTATTTGCTTAGAAATGAAGGAAAATGAAAACAATTAGCATGTAGCCTGTATTACATTGTCTTTTAGCCCATTCAAGGTGCTTAAGTGGGTGGTTGGTTTACCTGTCTGGGTGGCTTTGATAGTCAGACTTGTCTTGTTGGTGACGGGGATCACCATTTACCATTATGACCTTTTAATGCCAGAAAGGTGGGCTGGGAGCACGCTCGCTGCTTGGTTTAGCACGAATCGTCCAATGAAAGGTGGTTATTAGTGCCGTAAACCAAATGAATAGCTCATGGCCAGAAGGAACTGGAATGAGGGAGCGATAGAGCTCCTCTGTGAGAGGGGGGGTTACGTTTTTGGTCCTGGGATGGTGGCGCTCTTTCAGTTGCGTCTGGAGGCCGCGCTTCGGAGCGGATGTGTTAACAGTTTCAGGCTCAATGGAGGGAGAAATCCTCACAAAGGGAGGTGTACAAATATTGTGGGAAATCCGTCCGCTCTTTAATATTTCATGAAGGCCCGCAATCTATTCATGGGACTCCATTCCTTTGGAGGGGACTGCATTCAGGCTCACTCCGCAGGCTCAATGGGCAGCCCTTAATTGAGTGCCCGCTCATTCTTGGTCACCCTGGTAGATTGTTCCCCCATGAATGCCCTCGCCTCTTCATCCTCCTCTTCTTCTCCCTGAGAGTAGCCCAAAAGAAAAAGGGGGCATGCCTTGCTGGTGGTGCTTGTGGGAGAGTGATGAAGGAGACTGTGGGTGGAGGTGGGGGTTGATGAAATATGATAATAGGGGCAATAGGAGAGTCTAGAGCGTACAGAGCTTGGGGCAGGGGGCTAATCCTTGGGGCGAGGCTGCATTTCCCCTAGATGGCAGGAGCGTGTGGGCTTGTATGTCAGAGGGATTCCAAGGAAAGAGGGGGGGTGCGGTGTGAATTTGTTTAATGACCAAGAGTTGCTCCGGGACACAAAAGCTTAGATAAATCAACCAAGAGTATTTCTTCTTTTAGCTTTTATACTTGCATGTGCAGGCTTGAGGGTGGCATCTATTTATATGTTTGTGTTTGATTTGTAAGTTTATAACTTGACCCGTATTATGTCAACAAGTACAGGAGCATCGGGAAATGCTTTGTTAGCTATATTTCTATTCCAGTGGTGTCAAGAGTCTTTGAGCGGACCAAAGGACACTTGAAAATAATCAGTGGTAAAAAAAACAACAACAACAACAAATAATAAGGGTCGAGGGATGACTTTACTATACTGTAGGTCAATGTGTCCAAACTACGGCCATGGGGCCATTTGTGGCCCGTCATCCTTTTTTTCCCAGCTACTACTAATAATGAATAAATAGATTTAACTGTAGAGTTTTTCTAGATATGCAAAGATACAAACAACTAAAATAATAATTTGTGTTCCAAATACTGTGGGGCATAAAGATAATTCAGTTTTAGAAGCAAAAATTGTTTCTTCCACTTTCTGCTCTGTGTCAAGGTCGGACTTCCATCCATCCATCCATGCATCCATCCATCCATTTTCTTAACCGCTTGCGGTCACGGGGGTGCTGGAGCCTATCTCAGTTGGCTTCGGGCAGTAGGCGGGGTACACCTTGAACTGGTCACCAGCCAATCGCAGAAGGTTGGAATTGTGAACATTAATGATCACCAAGTAACTGTTTAATTAATGGTCAGCTAATTACAGTTAGCTCTTGTTTTGGTTCTATATGTGGAGATTGTATTTGCTGCTTAGTACAGGGGTGGATCTAGTCTATTTGTCTTGTGATCTTTACTATTTGCCTTATAATCTTTAGATTGACAGTGTCAGTGACAAGTAATGGCTGATGGCTGATTGGCTGATGCCGATACCATAACGATACCTAAGTTTTTTTTTTTGTTTGTTTTTGTTTTGTTTTGTTTTTAAATTCTCGACATGAAAAAGCTGTCCTGTTATTGGTTCAGAGCATTCAAGGGCCAATAGGATATCTTAAATTGCATGTATGTTCACTTTAGTGAACAACTGATGTTCACTATAGTGAACATGTTACATATTAGTGAATGTCATGTTACATATTAGTGAATGTCATGCATGAGCAAGACACAAGATGCTGCATCCAAAATCCTGTATTAGCGTTGAAATTTATGGTATCGGCATGTCACTTGTTAGTACTTACCGATACCGATACCACTGTTTTAATGCAGTATATGGGCCTCTGCGGATACCAGTATTGGAACAACACTAATATATATGATATATGTTTACCACAAGGATATTGTGAATGTCCCACAATACCATCTCAAGCAATTATAAAATTGCTTGGGTACATGTGAATGTAGGATTTTGACTTACATGAACAACATTTTATGGCATCAAAGAAAAATGATTTTGGAAAAATACAAACGGGATATGCTGTAGTGACAGAAACACATTTCTTAAAAGCTGAATATCACCATCACACTAATCAGCACAAGCTGGAGAATTAGGGAAGCAGAACTAAATTGTGGGAAAATAAAAGGTGCTACATTACAAAATGTGATTTATGTCAGCACAGATAACCAGTGTTGCCGGTAACGCGTTACTTAGTAACGTGTTACTCAAAAAAGTTGCTTTCTAAAGTAACTAATAGTCTAACGCGTTACTTTATTCTACAAAGTAGTCTGATTAAAGTTACTGTCCAGAGAATCAATGCGTTACTCCACATTTTCATGAAGAAGGCAAACTATCACACTGTTGTAACAGTCACAAACAACTACTGCTAACTACGAAGATGAGGCAGAAGTCATTGATCACCACACTGAATTCAGCCATGGTCTGGTCATGAATGGTTTGCACATTCAAAACAAAAGTGATGATACTTTTACTACTAGTTTTATTAACCAACAGGCACACAACACAACAAAAAAAAGTGTGCATTATGGACCATAAAAGTGGTAAAAAAAATAATTTATTTCCATCCTCAACTGGTCCGTGAAGCATTATGGGATGAGGTCGTCTCCGCCCTCTCGCCAGGGGGAGTGACGTCAGACAAGTTACGTTTTCAGTAGGGGTGGAACAAAAAAACGATTCGACCAAACCATCGTTCGTCAAGGGGAGCTAAACGACCGTATCGGTTGCGAGTGAGGCTTTATGGTTTTCATAACAATAGCAAGAGTTCTGCGCCGTGCTCTACTTGTTTTGTTTACATTTCAGTAGCATCACCATTCAAGCTACTTCCGTGTTTCCGTGCTCGCGACACGGCGCGCGCGCGCGCGCGCGCGCGCGCAACGAGTGACAACATACAAATGGAGATAGTTAGCAGAAGCCGGTGCCGTACATCTCGGTATTTCCCATGGCTATCGAGTCCTCTCGGTGCACTTGTATGTCCCGGGCCGGCGTTGGTACTGCGCGCGAGCCAAAAAGAATAACTCCCGTGACGATCCAATGCATGGATTCAAACGACACAGGTATGTCCCACAGCCAACACACCAGCTAAGCTAAAAGCACACTGCAAGTATCTCATTTCTCAGTTTGTGGCTCCCTGTCAATGTCTACAACTAGCATGAGCAGCAGATAGGAGAACTGAGACGTGCCCGCGATTACGACAGCCCAAAAAACAAAATATAAACAGTAGTGATTCTGTGGTCATCATCGTGTCTCAGATTAAAAAAACAAAAAAAGATGTCATACATTAACCAAAAATGAAAGTGATGACAAAAGAAAAAACAATTGTTAAATACAAAAATTGTTGATTAAAAAGGGAAATGAACTTTTGGAAATATTTTTGCATATATTAAGTGGTTAAAATGTGTTTGATAGATTTATTGTTCCATAAGGTGGCTTCATATTTCTTTTGGCTGGACGGTAGGTTTATTTCATGTCTTAAATTTATGTTTATGAAATACTTCACAATGTGCAAATATTCTGTTTAATTGTGTTGGTGTCTGTCTAACGGTTAAATATTTATATTTAACATTAAATTATCAACCTTTTGTTTTCCTGATCCTTATTTTGAAGAGAAAAAACAAACAAACCAAAAAACAATTATAACTGTCAATAACTACTAATAAATATTTAAACTGATACATGTGTACACACTGGAATAGCGGAACAAACAAACAATAGAGGAATTTAGGGGATTTTCATTTTCAACCTGGATAGATTTTTATTTTTTGTTTTATAAAAAGTATTTACGTTACAAGAAGTCAAGAGAGACTGCCTATTTTGTTTTTCATAAAAAAAAACTTTATTTTCATGTTAAAAATGCACTTTCAACAAAGTATTTGGAACTCCGTTTCTACTGCATTATTTTTATGTTGAGATGGTGTTATCGGCAGCTGCTGAAAGTAACTAAAAAAGTAACTTTTAATCTAACTTAGTTACTTTTAAAATCAAGTAATCAGTAACGCAATTTAGTTACTTTTAAAACCAAGTAATCAGTAAAGTAACTAAGTTACTTTTTCAAGGTAACTGTGGCAACACTGCAGATAACAAAAATAACAAAAATTTTTCAATTGGGCGCCAATATTGAGCCATGGGAAGTCTCATGCCTCAACAGCGGGGATGGTAGCCTTGGTACAAAGACATTATATAACCTATATTCAATTTTTTTTTTTTTTTTTTTTTTTTGGAGGGCTTGTTTGACTGTGCTCGACATAATCCACAAGGAAATGTGCGTCCAAAACGCGGTCAGTTTCCTCAAGCTATATATATATATATATATATATATATATATATATACATATATATATATATATATATATATATATATACATATATATATATATATATATATATATACATATATATATATATATATATATATATATATATATATATATATATATATATATATATATATATATATATATATATATACACACACCTTACACACTGTAAAAAGGTCATCTCAGCTGAGTCACCCAAAGGAGAAGGTGAGCGAAGCCCAGCATAAGGTGGGTGCAGATTTATAGTATCTGAAAATACCGGAAGGCTGGTGAAGCGATTAAAAGACACCTAACCCATTTAAGGGTGACTTGGTCGACATGACTCCAAAATGACTAAATAACATGATAGCATGTTGGGCTGCAACGTTGACAGCCATAATGATATTTTTGTTTACATGATACCTCTGGGCACCTGTACAGATGGCAAAAATACCTAAACAACAGAACCCATAATTATAATCAGTTAACTATTCCTACCACACATAGATAAAGAGGTGTAGCCTCAGCAATATTTCAAATAACATTGATAACCAAGCAAATGGAATAGTGTTTTTCCAACAACTCAGGCAGTAAAAGATAAACTGATATTTTATACTGATGTTGCATTGGATAACTTCTCCTGTGTTAACCTTACAGGGACAGGTATTAGGGTGGGAAGTCTAAAAAAGAAAAAATTTAAAAAAAATGGTGTCATGATGTCCATTGGCAAACTGCCTCACTGCTCCCACATAGCGATGTGTGGTGGTGGTGGTGTGGTGGTCAAAAGTTGTATGACATACTAAGAAATGCATCAGGAACGTGTGCACTGGTATCATTGCTCTTACCTGTGACTGCGTTTCTATCTACAGCTATACAATTGGCAGCATCCATCTTTGGACCTCCCCTCGGTTTCTCCCGAAGGTGAAGGTCCTCTCGGAAAGATGGATTGAATCAATTGGCAGCATTTTCCAATTCAAAATGGCACTTTTTAAATGCACTGAACACGATTCACCTGCATAAAACACAACAATCTGACATAAGGTCACATGTTTGCCATTGCAAGACACTGCCATTCAAAATCACAATACATGAGCTAATTGGCTAATATATGTACCTCTTGGCCTAACACCTCAATGGTTAATTGTTAGCACATCAATCGGGAAGTATAAGCAATGCACTATAAAAAGGCCACAGATGAACAATTTTTTTTTTTTTTTTTTTTTTTACAACAATGAAAGATGTGGCAGAGAAAGAGAGCGGAAGAGAAGCTGAGAATGAGGGAGTGGTAGGGTGGGGGCGGGGTGAGAGGTCTGGGTAGAGCTGGATAGAGCTGGTAGAGGGTTTCATGGCCAAGACAACAACTTTGACAATGCGATGTGAGAGGTTGCCTAATTTTTGGTTTTGGATGGATGGATGGATGGATGGATGGATGGATAGCAAAATACCAAAAGAAGAAGAAAGAGGAAGCTAATGGGTCATTATCCCAGGCAAGGAAAAGCTCCCAATTTTGTTGAAAATATGTCCTGTTCTGATAAAACTGTTTCTCTGATAACTTCCACCTCAAATATGAAAGATGATTGGTGCGTTCAAGAGATATATTTTCCTGCAATTTTCTTTCTGTTTACTGTTTTGTGAACATAGATTTGTTCACTTCAATGTAAACATATCTGCTGTGCATATGTTGTACTGACCTGTGAAAAATAAAAAAAAGTCAATTTAAATTGTTAAAAAGTTTGAACAGCTAATGTGTATATTCAAATACGTCTGCGCTTGTGAACAATCTGAAGAATGTTCTACAATTTGAACTATTTTAGTATTACAGCAAAGCATACTAAAGATGACAGTGGTGTGCATTATGCCCAACAGTGTGTAGTTGATGAGACATAAATCTGGTGACATGAACGACGTGTGTGCCACTTGGTACAAAAGTTTGATTTTGGCAAAGCTATATGTAGTTTTGGTTTCAGTGCTTCATTTCGGAGGATATGAGAGGGGTTTTGCAATTTGGGTGTGTGGCTTTGTGAATCGTGTTATCATTTTGATAAAACGAGCCGAGTTTGCAAAATTGTGTTTTAGCAATTGGAAAAAACTGTAATAGATGTCAAACAGGTAACCTTGACAACAACCTAAGTTCGAAGGGTATGCATTTTGAAGCACGCACATTACGGTGCCTCAGAGAGACCACACTTCAAACCTCTTACCAATTACTATGTTCCCTATAAGTTTGTCTCCTTCAGGTATCCGTAGCAGAAAGATGGCGGTAAAACATGTCAGCCTTCTGTAATGTGAAGCAAGACCCGTGTAATATAATGAGCCATTACTAGACCTACGATTTATTTATTTATTTTTTATTTAAGTGCATTGATTTGATAGAATGTATTTTTCTGCATATTATTGAAATTAATAGAGGATTTCTAAAACGAATGAACTTTGAAAAGTAAAAATTTTCTACACACTGTCCCCTTAACAGAAATTTGTTCGTAACAGTTATTCAAAATAACCTGAAAATATAAGCAATATATAATTGTTTGTGTTTAAGTAATTTAATTAAAGTCAAAGTATTTCAAAACGGCCCTTGCATTCTTTCATTTCTCTGATGTAGCCACCAAATGAAAGAGTTTGGATACCCCTGTTGTAGGTGCTCAGGTGATGCTGCAGGCCTCCAGCTGGAGCCTGCACCCCTGATCCCGAGATTAAAGGTCATCCTATGCTTTCTAAGGGCCTGTAAGACCCTGGGAGCCTGACTCAGTGCTAGTGACTCGCCTTTAATGCTCCAAACTGTGTCCAACAGGCTTATGTGCCAGCTCGGGAGAGAGCCTGCAGAGAGGAAAATCCTCCCTATCCAACACTCACAAGTGAATATACACACACAAACCACAAATGCATGATTTATCCTGGCCCTACCACACCCGCTATCCAGCATCGGACCCCCTAGGTCGAGTGTGGCAAAGCCATGCTAAATGGATTTTGCAGAGGAAGAGATTTAAAGCTTTTCATTGGATAAAGTTTGTTTCACTCAAGTGCATCTCAGGTCTTTGATGGATGCTCTCAGGCTCTCTCTCTCTCATTCTGCCTGTCATATATTAATATGACCAGACATACAAATACTAAATACATATGTCCTACACGTTTTTTGTTTTGGTTTTGTTTTTTAAATTAAATTCAATTAAATATGTTGTCACTGCTCTGCCAGAGCAAACAAGCCATCATCAGGAAGGCCTAAAATAAACTCGGATGTCAAAAAGAAAGGAATAAATCCAGTAATATTATTGTACTTTGCTTGGTAAAACCTCAAGTTCAGATGAATGTATTCTCTGATTTAATCCCTGTCAAACCACAGGCTCAGAAGGGAGAAGTCCAGGAACAGACTAATCCAAACACACCCGGATATGGAGCACTCTCACCATGTTACTCCGCTGGACCTTTGTGTTATTTGGTATTAACACCACAAGTGTCGTCTGAGCCTCAGACTGACTCGTGATTAGAACATCTATTGGCTGGAGATTTTCTATTATTTGTTTACTAGTTGGTACGACCGCTACATGCATTGCTTTATATAACTACTGCAGTTTTTCTGTTGTTGTTTTTTTACGTTGTTTTGATGCATATTTTCTTTGCTGTGGGACCCAATAAAAATGTAGTTAGTTGGAGTCTTTTAATCAGAAATGTTTTAAATCAATTCAAACATTTTGATGTATTCGTTTTGATGTATTTTGTGTTACTTTGGGTTAAAGAATAGACGTCCTCCATCGGGCCACTAACTTTTTTTTTTTTCTCTCTCTCTAACTCATGAATTTTAGTTGATTGTATTCGTTTTTTATTTTATTATTATTATTATTATTTTTTATAAATATAAGCAATGTCAATGTCTTGAAAAAAAAAAAAAAACTTTTAAAAAAAAACTCTCAAATCCAGAACATTTAACATCTTTGAATATCATTGGCCAGTTATTGGGGCAGCTATTGCCTGGAGTGATGAAGCAGAACAAGGTGATTACATTTTTTTCATAATTAATTAAACATGACCTCTCAAAGTTTCTAGTATTTTATTTATTTTCAATAAAAAGGCACCATAAAATCTCCTTTCATTGTGAAACGCTTGCCCACTTTAGTCTATAAATTAATGCTGCTAAGTGGCAGCCTACAAGCCTCCGTATTATTTATACTTTTACTATAGACGGCGGTGTCAGTTAGATAAACACGGCAGAAGTTCATCTCATCGGGCACACAAAAAGCCAGAGTGTGCCACTTCCAATGGCTCTGCTGAACTTTGACCCGCACGGGTCACAGAGAGCATTTGTCCCTCGGTAATTGGACAGAAGGGCCCTTTCGCTCTTCATTTAACCTTTGGGGTTCCAGATCTTTCTTCCGAGGCTACCATAAAGCCCACGGTCCTGACCGAGTGTTTTCAGGCCTGTTTTTCCACCCCCATCGCAGGCCTTTGAAACCCAGAGAAAAGCCGAAGTGTGCTTGCCCTGTTGGACACAATGGTATAGTTAGTGACCCCTGACCTCACAGTCGCGGGCTTTTCTTCCTGGATCAGGCGCGGCCTTTCGCCACGCTGGGTTATTGCTGCACCGCTTGGCAACGGAGGCTGGGTAAACACTTGTTAAGATTGCACTTCTATACTTCACTTTCGGCTCCCCCATGACTTGTTGTCTCTCACTGGCAGGCTGCTTCTAGACGTGTTTCTTGTTTGGGAGGTTGGGGAGTTGGGAGTACTTCCAGCGGCAGCGTTATCATCCATCATTTTGACGTCTCTTTGTCACTGCTCCAATGGGGAGCAGAGTTGCTCAAAGTGTGTTGGACATGCACATGCTTTGTTTGGAAGCATTTAGTGTGAATTCAGGAGTTTTTGGAAGACGTTGCAGACATCACAATGTGTTCCATGAGATACTCACTATGCCGTCATCTCTCTTTCTTACTATTATTTTTAACCATAATGCAGGAAATGTCTGAGCCTACCATACATCTGAAGATAATTTAGTCTTCAGCACCACCATTGCACCCATTACAAAGTATTTTATCTCGTGCTGGGCGCGAATGGGTGGTAATTCAGAATTCATTGAAGCGGGCGTGGTGAATTAAAAATCAAATAATAATTTGTGGACTCTGATCAGATGGCGTGACATCACTAGAACCGGCATTTTGTTTACGTGATAACTGTTCGGCGTGAGTCCACTTTCTATGACAGTTACAGATTTAAACAATATGGGAACGCCAGGTAACGCATCAGAGAAAGTGCAGGGAGCCTATACGGATGAAATCATACCTGTTCTTTTGACAGTGATCTGAATTTTTCATGGCACCCTGCAAATCTTCTCTGGTGATTTGACATAGAGCAAAGACAAATGCGCATGTTGATCGTGGGGCTTTTTTCTTCCCATATGTTAGTTAAAACACCAACAGTTCAACAATTTTGAAAAGCTACGCAGTCATTTAGAAAAACACGTGTGACAAGGTGATTGAGCTCACCTGCACTGATTTAAAATGACCCTCTATTGGTTAGTGCACTTCAACGTTGACTATAAAAACTGGCAGATTACTATCTTGCGCACTGACTCTTTGGTGTGGAGGCCCACCCACTTCCGGGTCTTGCCATCCTCGGTGCTTGTCACTATGTCTGACTCAGATTATGCATGCCTGGTTTACCAGAATTCTCCTCCCTGCCCTGCCTTGCGATCTTCATTGAGATCGTCCGCGTGAACTGTTGCCTTCTCCTGCGGATGCTGCGGGGACGGGCGTGTTGTGGGGAGCAGACGGACATCGCCGTTAGACCGCGGCTGCTTTGCTTTGCTGTTGCTTGCTGTTTATGATCTTTTCCTACTGTGTGAACCCTCGCCGTCGGGAGCGCGGCTGATCCCCGTGGTGCCGCACCGCCTTCTCTCCCTCCTGGGAAAGTCTGCTTGAACTCTCATCGGTGCCAGTCAGCGAACTACACGGTGGTGTCACTACGACGTTCCGGTTCGGCTGACTCGGCCAGCGACCTGCCTGCGTGGACTGCATTTTAAGAGGATTGGATTTCTTAAAAATAGATATTTTAATAGTTCCTTATTATTCAATTGGGGTTAATTTGGGTGGGTTTTGTTGGATTGATTTCCTCATTTGTGTTTTCCTTTTTTTCCCTTTTTATCCAGGCTCAACGGTGGTGGTTCAAGGTGGTGGCGACCGGTTTTTTGTGTGTGCTGTGCCTCCCTGGTTGTGGGTTCACTTCCCCTCCTTCACTGGCGTGAGTGTGTCACATTTATTGGTGTGTAATTTTGTTTTATAGGTGTTCTCCCCCCCGTCAAAGGGCCTTGACACCATTGTTGAGCTCTGGACCAAGTTCATTGTTGTGCATGAATTAAATAAATTTTCATTTGTATTCTTTTTGTATCAACACCGTCTCATGCTCAGTGACTATCGAACCCGTGTGCCTTGTGTTTAAAACCAATTCCTTGGGTGTTGCCACAATTTGGCGTTGTCGGCAGGATTTTCACTACCTAAGAGCTGAGACGTGTGTTTGTTTTTTTGTATGATGTGAATATTTTCAAAAAGAAATAATAATCCAGTGTAGGATCTGACTAAAAGCAAAGCAGTCGTTGGTCTATTTTTGACCCATTAGTGGGCAAAGCTTGTTTTCCTCCGTGTCTGGCCCCTTATCGGGTTAGTTTTTTTTATTGTAATATGGAGGGGGAAGTGCAAGAGTTAAGGGAATTAATAGCACAGTTGAGGGCAGAAAATGAGCGGTTGAGACAGGAACAGGCCGTGGCTGTGCCCGGTCCTAGTACAGCACCCCCTGCCTCTGTGCCCCCTACTGCCCCTTTGATTGCTAGTGCCCCAGTAACAGAAAGACTAGTGTTGATGTCTAGAGAAAGGAAGTGCCCTTACTTTAGAGGTAGCTCGGGTATAGGGTTGAGTGATTGGTTGGAGGAGACACAGGCCTGCATGAGAGGGCGTAATTTTTCTATTTCAGAGCAGGCTTTCTTTTTGCTTGATCACCTTGAGGGTGAGGCACGGGAGGAGATAAGGTATCACTCGATTGCTGAACAGGGAGATCCAGAATGTATTAGAACTGTTTTGCAGGAACTTTATGGGTCTACTGACTCCTACGTGGCCTTGCAAGAAGCCTTTTTCTCCCGCAAACAACAGGAGGGTGAAACACTGCAAGAGTTTTCACTGGCATTAATGCGTCTTATGACGCTAGTTAAACGGTGTGCACCTAACGGTATGCCAAATTCGGATGTGTTGCTCCGGGATCAATTCGTAGAGTTTGTCTTGGATGGTGCACTCCGTAGGGAACTTAAGCAGTTTGTCCGAGGGCGGCCTACTGCTAGCCTGCTGGAGGTTCGGAGTGAGGCGATCCAGTGGGAACGTGAGGGTTTACCTGGGGGAGTTAGGGGGCGGAGCCATTCAGTTCCTTCAGTTCTTGGTTTCCAGTGTGAGGTAAAGAGTACCCCCCATGTGGTGGCTGGTATTTCAAAATCATCAGAGTTGAGTGAGGTGAAGGAGATGTTGAAGCTCCAGCAGGAGCAGCTAAACAAACTTAGCCAGACCATCTCCCTTTTGCAGAGGTCCCAGCAGGGCATTCGCCCTGCCGCTCGTGGTCCTATTATCTGTCGCCGATGTCAACAACCAGGTCATATTGCCAGGGAGTGCGACGGGCCTCGGGTTCCTTTCCAGTATAAGCCTTCCTTACCGAACCAGCAGTCTTTAGAACAATCTAACCCCCCTCAGCTGTCGGAAAACTAGGGCCCGCCGAGCTGCAGAGCCACAGTTCGGAGGGGACAGCCATTGGCTCCGAAGAGGTTGCTGACCTTGTGTCGTCTTGCCCGCATGTGGAGGTTAGTATGGGTGGTGTTACAGTCCCATGCTTGGTAGATACTGGGTCCATGGTGTCTACAATAACGCAGAGCTTTTTCCTGGAGCATTTTGAACCTTGGGGTCAGGAAAAGCTAAAATCCTGTCATTGGTTGCATCTCCGAGCAGCCAATGGTCTTGCTATCCCCTATATTGGCTACCTTGAGTTGGATGTTGAGCTGTGCAGTAAGTTCATGTCACGTTGTGGGGTGTTGGTGGTCAAAGATGCTCCTATTGGGGTGGTCCCTCCAGCGCCCTGTGTGCTGGGGATGAACATCATCCGCAAGTGTTACCATGAGCTTTTTGGCCAGCACGGTTTGGCATTGTTCAATCTGCCCTCTGTTGTTGGGGCACCCCTGCCTGTGTTGCAGGCATTGCAAAAGTGCCACCAGGTTAGTGTTGCTCAAGTCAGCACTGTTTCTGGTAGGGTCAGAGTACGTGGTCGAAAGGCATGTCTCATCCCTGGTGGTACTATGAAAGTCATTGCTGCCACATGTTCAGAGCAAGATGTCAGTGCTGCAGTTTTGTTTGAGCCCTTGCACTCCGGCCTTCCTGCTGGACTTCTGGCTTCACCAGCTTTGGTTCAGGTGGAAAGGGGTACAGCTTACATTCCTATCATAAATGTAGGCGCTACTGATGTCTTGCTCTATCCTCGCACCGTTGTTGGAACTTTGGATGGGGTCAGTGTTGTCAGTCTCCCAGCAGGAGTAACTGAGGTACCAGCAGTTGTGGCTACTGTGTCGACCCAGTCTGCATCCACTTCAGTACCAGAAAGAATTAACGATCTTGATTTGTCGTCCTTGCCAGGTGATGAACAACAAAAAGTTCATGCTCTACTTGCGAAGTACTCTTCTGTCTTTTCAGCTCATGATGGTGACTTGGGGTGCACTGACCTGTTGGCCCATGACATCCCCCTTTTGGATGATGTTCCAGTAAGGCAACGCTATAGGCGCATTCCTCCCTCAGATTATGAGGTTGTGAAAGAGCATATTAACCAACTATTGGAAGCTCAGGTCATCCGTGAGAGCTGCAGCCCTTATGCTTCACCCATAGTGTTGGTCAAAAAGAAGGATGGTACAATTCGCATGTGTGTCGACTATCGGCAACTTAATCAGAAAACAAGGAAAGATGCATTTCCCCTTCCTCGAATAGAGGAATCTTTGGATGCCCTGACAAATGCCTGCTGGTTTTCAACCATGGACCTTGCCAGTGGGTATAATCAAGTACCTGTGGCGGAAGCAGACCGCCCCAAAACTGCATTTTGCACTCCATTTGGCCTTTTTGAGTGGAACCGCATGCCATTTGGCCTTTGCAATGCACCCGGCACCTTCCAGAGGCTCATGCAGCGGATTTTTGGTGACCAACAATGCCAATCTTTGCTTCTTTATCTGGATGATATTGTGGTCTTTTCTACCACTGTTGAGCAACATCTGGAGCGACTGGAATTGGTGCTGGGGCGGTTGCAGCGAGAAGGCCTGAAGGCAAAACTGTCAAAGTGTTCCTTTTTCCAGCAACAAGTGAACTACTTGGGGCATGTTATTTCGAGTGAGGGTGTTGCCACTGATCGAGGTAAAGTGGAGGTGGTGGCGAATTGGCAACCCCCTAAAACAACTTCCGAGCTGCGGTCATTTCTTGGATTTGCCAGCTATTACCGCCGCTTCGTAGAAGGGTTTGCCAAGTTGGCTGCCCCTCTCCATCGGCTGGTGGCAGAGTTGGGTGGCTCAAAGGCAAGTAAAAAGTCACAGCCGATAGCTGGGCATTGGACCCCAGAGTGTCAGCAGAGCTTTGAAACACTCAAGACAAAGCTCACTGCTTCACCTGTGCTTGCATATGCAGACTTTTCCCTCCCGTTTATTCTGGAGGTGGATGCAAGCTATAGTGGCCTTGGGGCTGTGCTCTCACAGGAGCAGCATGGGAAGGTAAGGCCCATAGCTTATGCCAGTCGGGGATTGAGGCCCACTGAGCGGAATATGAACAATTATAGCTCTATGAAGTTAGAGTTTTTGGCGCTCAAGTGGGCCATGACAGAGAAATTTAGAGATTATCTCCTGGGTAATAAGTGTGTTGTCTATACAGACAACAATCCCCTGAGCCATTTATCATCTGCCAAACTTGGGGCCACTGAGCAACGTTGGGCAGCTCAGTTGGCACCGTTTGACTTTGAAATCAAGTACCGTTCAGGGAAAAGTAATGTCAATGCAGATGCACTTTCTCGCCAACCTTCACCTGGTGTGAGTGACCTGGAAGCAATGCTTCCAGGCACGACCCTCCCAAAACCTTTACAACAAGCCCTTAAGGGGACAAGGCCACAAACTATTCAAGCTGCTATTACAGCCTTGCCACATCATCCCCAGGTGGACATGTGTGCCCTTCAAAGGGCTGACCCAATCCTGGCTGAGTTATGGCCGTTTTGGGAGAGCAAACGGCGGCCAACCCGGGAGGAGCGCCAGCAGTTGTCGAAATCTGCTTTGGCTCTCCTTCGTCAGTGGGATAGGTTGGTGGAGAGACGTGGAGCCCTTTACCGCCAGGTCTATAGACCTGATGGTGCTGAGGCAGTCCTCCAGCTGCTGTTGCCTTCTGCCTTGAAGAAAGAAGTTTTGACTGAGGTACATCAAAAACATGGTCACCAGGGAGTAGGGAGGACCCTGGAGTTACTCAGGCAGAGGTGTTACTGGCCTGGCATGACATCAGATGTTGACCAGTGGTGTCAGACATGTGATAGATGTCAAGTCGCCAAGGACACTCTGCATCGGGCCCGGGCCACTATGGGACACCTTCTGGCTTCCCGACCAAATGAGATCTTGGCGATTGATTTTACAATTCTGGAGCCAGCTCGAAATGGGATTGAAAATGTCCTTGTTATTACAGATGTTTTTAGCAAGTACACACTGGCGTTTCCCACCCGTGACCAGAAAGCCTGTACTGTGGCTCAGGTGCTGGTTGTAGAGTGGTTCTCAAAGTTTGGTGTCCCGGCTCGAATTCATTCGGACCAAGGGCGTAACTTTGAGAGTTTCTTGATCCAGCAACTGTGTAATTTATATGGCATTGTTAAATCTCGTACTACCCCTTACCATCCCGCAGGTAATGGCCAGTGTGAGAGATTTAACAGGACCCTGCACAATTTGCTGCGTACCTTGCCAGCATCACACAAGAGAGACTGGACTGCATGCCTACCGCAGCTTCTGTACTCTTATAACACCACTCCCCATCAGTCCACTGGTGAGTCTCCATATTTCCTGATGTTTGGTCAGGAACCACGGCTCCCAGTTGACTTTTTGTTGGGTAGAGTACAGGAGCCTGTTGGTGGCAGAGTAGATGAGTGGATTTTGGAGCACCAGACCCGTTTGCAGATCGCGTTTCAAAGTGCTCGGGATCGGATGCAGGTTGCAGCAGGCCGTCGTAAAGAGGCCCATGATCAACAGGTCAGGGATGTTCCATTAGTGCAAGGTCAGTTGGTCTTCATGAGAGACTGCGGTCCACGAGGTCGTCATAAAATCAGAGACCTATGGGACTCCGTGGTCTATAAAATAGTGAGAGCACCAAGTCTGGGTGGTTCTGTGTACACCATTGCCCCAATAGCAGACCAAACCAAGGTGAAACATGTTCACCGGACCCTGCTTAAGGCAGTGGTTGGAGCTGATTGCCCAGTTGAGGCCCCGGTCTCAGTGTCACCTACTGATGTACCGCACATAGAAGATGACTCGTGGCCTGAGGATGCCCTCTTTGTTTTAACAAGTGGAGCTCCTCAGGTGGGGCCTTCTCAAATGGAGGCAGCTGGGCCTGTCCCTAATCTGGGACCTTCCTCTCATCCAGCTCTGGAACAACACTTTACACAAATGTCTTTACCAGGTGAATCACGGGCACCATTGACCGTTGACCCCACGAGTAGTCAGAGGATTCTCCGTCGTACTGGTCGTGCCACAGCTGGACGTCATGCAAATGTGCATCATCTCCCTCGGCCGGTCCAATCGCGGGAGGCAGCAATCTCTTCGGGGGTGGCAGCCAATGGGCAGTCAGCTTTGTTTAGACCCTGGAGTTAGACAATGTTTTATCGTCGGGGCGACGACACAAAAAGGGGGGGCAGAATGTGACAAGGTGATTGAGCTCACCTGCACTGATTTAAAATGACCCTCTATTGGTTAGTGCACTTCAACGTTGACTATAAAAACTGGCAGATTACTATCTTGCGCACTGACTCTTTGGTGTGGAGGCCCACCCACTTCCGGGTCTTGCCATCCTCGGTGCTTGTCACTATGTCTGACTCAGATTATGCATGCCTGGTTTACCAGAATTCTCCTCCCTGCCCTGCCTTGCGATCTTCATTGAGATCGTCCGCGTGAACTGTTGCCTTCTCCTGCGGATGCTGCGGGGACGGGCGTGTTGTGGGGAGCAGACGGACATCGCCGTTAGACCGCGGCTGCTTTGCTTTGCTGTTGCTTGCTGTTTATGATCTTTTCCTACTGTGTGAACCCTCGCCGTCGGGAGCGCGGCTGATCCCCGTGGTGCCGCACCGCCTTCTCTCCCTCCTGGGAAAGTCTGCTTGAACTCTCATCGGTGCCAGTCAGCGAACTACACGGTGGTGTCACTACGACGTTCCGGTTCGGCTGACTCGGCCAGCGACCTGCCTGCGTGGACTGCATTTTAAGAGGATTGGATTTCTTAAAAATAGATATTTTAATAGTTCCTTATTATTCAATTGGGGTTAATTTGGGTGGGTTTTGTTGGATTGATTTCCTCATTTGTGTTTTCCTTTTTTTCCCTTTTTATCCAGGCTCAACGGTGGTGGTTCAAGGTGGTGGCGACCGGTTTTTTGTGTGTGCTGTGCCTCCCTGGTTGTGGGTTCACTTCCCCTCCTTCACTGGCGTGAGTGTGTCACATTTATTGGTGTGTAATTTTGTTTTATAGGTGTTCTCCCCCCCGTCAAAGGGCCTTGACACCATTGTTGAGCTCTGGACCAAGTTCATTGTTGTGCATGAATTAAATAAATTTTCATTTGTATTCTTTTTGTATCAACACCGTCTCATGCTCAGTGACTATCGAACCCGTGTGCCTTGTGTTTAAAACCAATTCCTTGGGTGTTGCCACACACGCAATGTACATTTCAGGCAAGCGGCCATCAAAATCGATATCTGTACACAGTGCCATCATTCTAAGTGGCTTCCGTATTCAACAGGCGATGGTCTCTATGCTAAAGCCCTGATTATAAAAGGACATGCATATAGTGACCAGACCGTTTTTGCATGTCCTGATTTTGAGCCTTGGGTCCCGGCGGTCTGGCGGATTTCACCAACCTCATTGTTTTGTCCCGGCGTCCCGTTTTTGCCACGTGCATGTCAATCACACAGTTGTTATAGCGATTCATACAAAAAGACCCATTAAAATGAAGTTTAATAGTTACATTCCTTCCTATTTACTTACAAATTCACATTTTCATTCGCATCCACATCTAATCGGTAGCAGGACGGACTTACGTAGCAGGTGGTGACTGGAACTAGAACTTCCTGCTTTCGAATCCAAGAATCATAGGAAATGTAATTGTCCTATCCACTGCGGTTGTCAGTCGCTGGTCGGACAAGACAAGCTGAGCTTTATTTCCAATGTTATAATGTGTGTCCAGCGTAAACGACACAGCCAGCTTCCAATAGCTAACGGGATAGAGCAAAAAAAGTTGGATATGGGTGAGTGCACTGCATTGCTTGTTTAGCGCTGTTGAATAGTTAACCAAGATAGCATTTAGCATATTTTCCAAGAAATACTTCTTTTTTTCTCCCCCTGGAAATACATCACATCAAGTTACAAATCCAACTGGAATTTGCTTGCTGACATCGTCACGATAAGTGAATCAAGATTTTAGGAGCGAGTCCAGCTCCTTATTTTAACATTATTATTTTGTCAGGACTTCCCCGAGTGACTTAATCTTATCATTCCCTAATTCCTGTCTGGTATGTTAAGCGTCTATTATCAGAATCCGGTTGTTGTGGCATTATTGCGACCCTAAATCCAACGTAATTGGGAGTCCACTACATCTAAAATCACTTCCTTTCCTTAATCTCTCAAGTGTTGCCCTGAATCTTTGTGTTATCGTTGCGGCGTTGTCATGGAGACTGCCCATCCACGTGGTGCGGCCAGATGCCGAGCATGCGGCCGCGGTACTGAAGCATCCTGTGAGGTAGCCACAAACATATGGGCGGAGAAAGGAGAACTCCTCTGAAGCTGCTGGCCTCCCTCTTGGAAGACACAAGGCTTTTGTCCCGAGCCGCTCCTCCATGCCACTTAATGGTGCACAACAGCAGTGTACAGTATTGTCAACTGCCCTCTGCTTCTGTGGTGCCGTCAGGCACTCAATAGCTTGGCCCGCTCCCTCCTTGCTTCTCATTCCCAGTGGGTGTTTTAGTGTCCTCTTCTTTCATCCCTTTCTCCAGCTGCCTCCTCCCTTTGCTACTTTTGCTCACTTGCTCACTCTTCTACTGAGTGATGGTCTAATTGTCTGAGAACAATTAAGCCATGTGATTTCTCTACTACTCTGTTGTCATGTGTGCTTTGTTTTAGAATGGGGCCGCCAGAATACAGGAAAAGGCCTGGAGGTCATCTCGATATTGGCCTGCGCCCACTAAAGTGGTATGGTAGAGAAGTCTGATGGGTCACTTTGAAATGTGTTTAGCCTGATTACGCTCCCTCTCTTTAAACGGGCACAGAAGGGCGAGTATACATTTTTTAACAAAAATTTTGACATCGAGTTAAAGCTGGGAAGTGGCTACAAAATGAGCTAAAAATCACTCATTTCGGTTAATGTATGTGCGCACAGCGTGGCTTGGAACGTGGTCCTATTTTTGATTTTCTCCCCATCCGCTTGAATGGGGGAAATCGGGGTACAAAACAGGGGATTGTGGGAAAACTATGAATGTTAGAACTGAGAAAAATGGACGCACACCTCTCGTGAATTTTTGGAATACAGTATGTCAAAGTTTGAACGGAGTGAATCGGATGAAAAATGTGGGAGTAGTAGCGGGTCAAAAAAGTGTGAGGAATAAAATACAAGAAGTAAGAATAAGAATAATTATAATAACGAATAACATATAACATATAACATATAACATATATGTGAAGGCTGTTCCAGCCTTCACACAATTAACACCACTGGCATACCATAGAACCTACCCTGTACAATAACAAACCTTCCCCTTTCATTACCGATGACTTTATTCAAAATGAACTGCACATTTTTGCCAATTAGAATAGCTATTAGAATAGCTGTACCCCGGAATTTGGAATTTAATTCAGAGTGGTAAATTTGTGATATTGGTCCCCTCTTCAATTTTTTTATGTCTTTAGTGCGAAGGTGTGTTTCCTGTAAAAAAAAAAAAAGTTACCTCAGCCTTCAATTTGTTTAGATGAGAAAACACCTTACTCCTCTTCACTGGGGGGTGTTTATGTAACAAGAATTCAAAAACAATAATTTGAAATAATTCATTGGAATAAACTGCAAACTTTAAGCAATGACGGTTCGTCTGTAAACAGGAAACTAATATTCATAAATAAATAATGAGTCAAATGTGAAAAGTTTCTGGAAATTTACCTCAATTCAGACCAAGCATGTATGTCCATCTTAGTTAGCCAAAACAAGAGAAAACTTGATTTATGAGGTCTGGTTAAATAATGAAAGTGCTCAAAGGCCTCGCCCTTGTCAGTGCAATAAATGTGTCGGTGCCCCTTTAGGCCTGAAGAAATATGTCCCCTCTTAATAGACAGGTGACCCAAACAGCTGGAAGACCGCTTTGCCCAAGATGGGATGTCTGCACATGCATTTTTACCCCCGCCGCTCCCATTGTTAGCATCATGTCACATCTGTGACCCCGTCTGCTCCCTCTGTCATTTAAGTTGTTCATCCTCGTCTCTGCTCATACCTTCCGCTACATTACATTCTGTCTGGCTCCCTTCCCACATGTGAGCCTGCCAGCTTTGCACCATAGTGTCGCAATAAGCCGCCATCCTCCTTGTGGCTAATCCTGTTTTAATTTGACACTCTTCGCTGGACTCACAGGGCTGCTTCCCACAATGAATAACACGGAAACATCGAAATTCTCACACACTTACTTTGTGTGGTGATCAGGAAAGTTTTTTTTTTTTTTTTTTTTTTTTAACTCTTTTCAACTACTTCAGTACCATTGTTTGGGAAGTTATCTCAAATATGTAACATGTTTTATGCTAGTTGCTGTATTTTTAAAGAAACCTTATATACAGTGATGCGTCAAGTGACCAGATTTTTTCTTCATATACAGTGCAAGGTGTTTTTTGTTTATGTTATGTGGCATCGAACTTCACAACTAGATAGTGAACAGTTCTTCTCAAGAGGCCAAGGACTCATTTCAATCTGTTTAGTGCCACTCCCAGTTAAGTGAATTACAATTTGTGTATTTAACATTACCACCTAAACTCATCTTTAGTTATATAGCAACAAGGTAGCATAACATGTAGGCAGAGCATGCAAGAATATTAACAAGCATATATTCGTTATCCTGAGTAAAAAGCGTGGCCAAGTTGTGGCCATTTGCTGCTGTGTTTAATCAGCACATGTACCTGTAGTATCACATCAGAGGGAGGCCCAATGACTTCAATCATGATGCTCAAACTGTTTAATTAGCGCCCGAGCAGCGACCGCTGCGAGGTCCCTCTTGTTTTTGTAAGAATTATTAGGGCCCGAGCAGCGACCGCTGCGAGGTCCCTATTGTTTTTCGTTTGAATTATTATTATTATTATTATTAGGGCCCAAGCAGCGACCAGTGCGAGGTCCCTCTTGTTTTTGTAAGAATTCTTCTTCTTCTTCTTCTTCTTCTTTTCTTCTCCGTAAACGATCACATTTTTGAGGGCCTAAACATTTACGAAAACTCACCAAACTTTGCAATCTCTTCGGGCCCGGCGAAAAATTTGATATTATGAAGTTGTCATACCAACGCGACTCTATAGCACCCCCTAGCGTAGAAAAATAAAAAACAATCCCGGCCCATTTGACCTAGAGCTATGAAAATTGGCAGGCACGTGTCGCTCCCCGAGACGCACAAAAAAAGTCAGTGGAAGCCATTTCCGAAAATGTACAGGAAGTGAGCTATGAATTTTTGAATGTCCAATTTTGGCCCATTTTGGCACATTCACTGTGGTCATGCTTTTTCCCCCTTTGCAAACATTTTTCAACCAATTAACTTCAAACTTGCCATTTATCATCTTAAGACCCGAGAACAACAACTGGGCAAAAAATCTTGACTTTTTGAAATACTATATGACGGGGGCGGGGCATCAAATATTGCCTTTAAAATTTCATTTGTCCAGAAAGACAAAATGCTTAATAACTCCCATGTACAAGCTCCAAAAAATGTCAAACTTCTCATGCAACTTAATAGTCACAGCCTTAAAACATTGATATGATAAAATTCAGTATTACCACCTAGTGGTAACAATAAATGTCATACTTTATGTTTTCAGCTACTGTGCCGAGCTCGTTGAAGGGATCCAGTTGAAAATTGGTCAGAAAAGCCTTAAGATGTTGATCATGGCCCACACCGAATATTGTAACTTTTCGCCAAAGGGCGTGGCCGCTACGGTGCCGCGAAGTCTGATAATTTTTCGTGACAATAAAAGCTGCTTTAACATGACCCAGATGATAATATCGTCTCAAAATTTCACACATTTGATGAGAGTCCAGCCCTTAAGACATCTACTAACGTATATTACATATATACATAGCGCCACCTACTGGCAATTTTTTTTCTTATGATTTTTCGTCAATGTTTTTCTCCAACCACGTTAACTGGACCTACCTCATATTTGCTCAGATGAGGGTTTCGGCCTTCATGATGTCACAACACGAAGTTTGTGAGTTTCCGCGAATCGTTGTGGGCGTGGCTAAGCGCTGTTCACCAAGAAAACGCCAATTTTGAAGGCCTAAACTGGCACAGAAACACATGAAACTTGGCACACACATCTAGCCTGGCAAAATGAGCAATATTTTATCGTTGATTGTGCTATTTTTAATAAAATGACTCAATAGCACCCCCTAGAAATTTCTAACGAAGCAGCCCCGGTTGTACGTTTAAGCAAGATCTACGGAAATCTTTAGGTGCATGAGGGAGCCCAAGACCTACAAAAAAAAAGTCTCTTGGACGCATATGCTAAAATGAACAGGAAGTGAGCTACGAAATTTTGAATGTCACATTTTTGATGATTTTTGTAAATTTACAGGGGGCATACTTTTGCCCACTTCTCCTACACGTTTCATCTAATTTGTTTCAAACTTGACCTGGATGATGTCAAGACCTGAGCCAACGACAGGGGGAAAAATCTTCACTTTTCGGAATACTATATGATGAGGGCGGGGCATAAAGTTTTGTGTTTTCAGATGAAAAAGGATATGCTTAATAACTCCCCGGTACCTGCTCCAAAAAAATCCAAAACGTGACATGTATGTTTATAGTCAAAGCCTGAAGGTATCTCTATGAGAACATTCACTTATATATGCAGCGCCACCTAGCCCAAGAGGCATAAAAAAATAAAAATAAAAAATACCCCACTTACTGTATTTTTACAAAAATTGTTAATACGTTTCACAATGAAAAAGGATATGCTTAATAACTCCCCAGTACATGCTCCAAAAAATCCCAAACTTGACATGTATGTTTATAGTCGAGGCCTGAAGATATCTCTATGACAACATTAAGTTATATATGCAGCGCCACCTAGCCCTTGAGGCATAAAAAAATAAAAAAAACAACTTATGGTATTTTTACAAAAATTGTAAACTCATTCTAAGTGTGATAACTAATTCATTTATTAATATTCTTTTACTTTCCACCACTCAAAATGTTCAATGGCATCAGACCTATCCAAACATACGAACTTTTTTATTTATTTTTGATAGCCTCTATGGTGATTAAAGGTAATATCGTGAATGAAGGATAAGCTTAATAGCTGCCCGGTACATGTTCCAAAAGATTCCAAATTAGACATGTATGTTTATAGTGAAGGCCTGAAGGTATCTCTATGACAACATTCAGTTATATATGCAGCGCCACCGAGCCTTTGAGGCATAAAAAAAAAAAAAATGCCCCACTTACGGTATTTTTACAAAAATTGTAAACACATTCTTACCGTGATAACTAAGTCATTTATAGATATTCTGTTACTTTCCACCACTCAAAATGTTCACTGGCAACGGACCGATCAAAACATATGTACTTTTTTATTTTGTTTCATTTTTTTAGCAGCTCTATGGACAATAAAAGCAACATTGTGCAACGAGTATGAGCGATGATGTGTATATATACTTTTACAAAAAATACCAATCAGGGCAACTCATTGCCTAAAAATAAAATACAAATACAATTTTCATCCACAATGATCGAATAACAAATAGGCACAACTGTGCCAAAGCGTCAAAAAGTTGCGTTGGCGCAGTCAAACGTGCATATCATTAAAAGGGAGCACCACGCCCACGCACACTCCAGGGAGCACGCACACACAATGGTTTTCAACTGAGTTGAGTCGAAAGCGCAGACCTCGAACAAAAGCCTCTCGTGAATTCACGGTTCAAGATACAGATTGAAGAAAGGGCTCGTTAGAACGGCAAGGGTTTGAGGAACGCGAGCATGTTTTTATTTTTTATATTGGATAAAAAAAATGACCGAATTAGAGCAGGTTAAAAACCAGTAACTTTTAGAGATTTTGCCTGAAGGACGCATCAACATTTACATGGAACTACACGGCTCCAGGACGTGACTTGTCCTTACTTTAAGCCAAATAAAAGGTACTAAATGATGACTCTTCCAGACAAAAGTGTGTTTGTCTGAAAGAAGACCCTTCTGACTATAAAATGTGCAAGTTTGATGTTTATCGAGCAAATATTGTGGTCACGGTGACAAGTACATCTGAAATGTTTCGAAAAGTCCCCACACTCTAACGTGGTCCGCTCCACTCTAGCTGAAAAAGGGCTGGCGCAATACGAACCAATGTTAAAAGCCCGATTACGCTCCCTCTCTTTAAACGTGCACAGAAGGGCGAGTGTACATTTCTTAACAAAATTTTTGACATCGAGTTAAAGCTAGGAAGTGTGGCTACAAAATGAGCTAAAAATCACTCATTTCGGTTAATGTATGCGCGCACAGTGTGGCTTGGAACATGGTCCTATTTTTTGATTTTCTCCCCATCTGCTTGAATGGGGGAAATCGGGGTACAAAACAGGGGATTGTGGGAAAACTATGAACGTTAGAACTGAGAAAAATAGACGCACACCTCTTGTGAATTTTTGGAATATGTCAAAGTTTGAACGGAGTGAATCGGATGAAAAATGTGGGAGTAGTAGCGGGTCAAAAAAGTGTGAGGAATAAAATACAAGAAGTAAGAATGAGAATAACTAGAGCTGCGAGCAGCTATAAAGGGCCCTCGCAGCCCGGGCCACGTTGGGGTAATGGCACATTGGAAGCAGAATTTCTTTGAAAATGGCATGATAAACCATTACGTGGATTATTTTTTATTTTTTCCAGGTGTGATGAGTGTGTCAAGCCCAATGGGTTTTGGCGATTGTTAAGATGTGCAAAAATCAACGTCTTTTTATTTTTATTTTATTATTATATTATATTATATATTTTATTTTTTTATGAGTTGCCCTGATTGGTATTTTTTGCAAAAGTGAGGCTTTTTTTTTTTTTTGCCTCAAGGACTAGGTGGCACTTTATTTATAACTGAATTTTGTCATTGAGATACCTTCAGGCCTTGACTATAAATATACATTTCAAGTATGGGATTTTTTTTGGAGCATGTACCTGGGAGTTATTAAGCATATCCTTCATTCACGATATTGCTTTTATTGTCCATAGAGGCTATCAAAAATCAATAAAACTAAATAAAAATATGTATGTTTGGTTAGGTCTGATGCCAGTGAACATTTTGAGTGGTGGAAAGTAAAAGAATATTCATAAATGACTTAGTTATAACACTTAGAATGAGTTTACATTTTTTGTAAAAATACCTAAGTGGGGTATTTTTTTTTCATGCCTCAAGGGCTAGGTGGCGCTCCATGTATAACTGAATGTTGTCATAGAGATAGCTTCAGGCCTTGACTATAAACATACATGTCAAGTTTGGGATTTTTTGGAGCATGTACCGGGGAGTTATTAAGCATATCCTTTTTCATTGCGAAACACAAAATTTGATGCTCCGCCCTCATCATATAGTATTCTGAAAAGTCAAGATTTTTCCCACTGTCGTTGACTCAGGTCTTGACATGGTCCAGGTCAAGTCGGAAGTCAGTCGGATGAAACGTGTAGGAGAAGTGGGCAAAAGTATGCTCCCTGGAAATGTGCTAAAATCGTCAAAAATGGGACATTCAAAAATTCGTAGCTCGCTTCCTGTTCATTTTAGCACATGGGTCCAAGAGACTTTTTTGTAGGTCTTGGGCTCCCTCGTACACCTAAAAATTTCCAAAGATCTTGCTTAATTAAACGTACAAGTGGGGCTGCTTAGTTAAAAATTTCTAGGGGGCGCTATTGAGTCATTTTTGTAAAAATAGCACAATACATGATAAAATATTACTCATTTTACCAGGCCAGATGTGTGTGCCAAGTTTCATGAGTTTCTGTGCATGTTTAGACCCTCAAAATCGGTGTTTTCTTAGCGAACAGTGCTTAGCCACGCCCACAGCGTTTCACGAAAACTCACAAACTTCGTGTTGTAACATCATGAAGGCCGAAACCCTCTTCTGAGCAAATATGAGGTATGTCCAGTCAACGTGTTTGGAGAAAAACGTTGAAGAAAATTCGTAAGAAAAAAAATAGCCACTAGGTCAAACATGCCGGGATTGGTTTTTATTTTTCTACGCTAGGGGGCGGTATAGAGTTGCATTGTTATGACAACTTCATATTATCAGATTTTTCACCGGGCCCAAAGAGTGTGCAAAGTTTGGTGAGTTTTCGTAAATGTTTAGGTCCTCAAAAATGCGATCGTTTACGGAGAATAATAATAATAATAATAATAATAATAATAATAATGATTCAAACAAAAAACAATAGGGACCTCGCAGCGGTCTCTGCTCGGGCCCTAATTTTAATTTTAATTTAATGTTAATTGTGTGAAGGCTGGAACAGCCTTCACACAATTAACACCACTGGCATACCATATAACCTACCCTGTACAATAACAAACCACTGGGTGATTGAGTCCCCTCACATTCCAGCTTACAAACTTTCTTGACCGTCCTTTCATGTCACCAGGAGAACTCATCATCGGTTGGAGAAAAGATTATGGATAGTTGCTCCACTTCTCTAGCCCTGAAGAAAAGAAGAAAGAAAACGGAAAGAGCAGAAAGACGGAAGACAAAAAACACACATACACCCAAAAAAATTTCACCCCAAAGCAAAACCTTCGCTGCTGGTCTCTCCCCAAATGAGAGACTACAGATACCCCAACTCCCAAGCCACTATAAAGCATCTAGACTGAAAAAAACTACTCTACACCTTTACCAATACTGACTGAGACCCCACATAAACCTTAAACAAGTTTTGAGTAAATAACCACACCATTAAACACCAACAAGGCCCACCCATTTACATATTCCCATCGCTGAGCCTAAGAAATATGAACATCCAAAGTTATGGAATAAAGAAATAAAAAAGGGGGGGAAAAGTAACAGTGATAACTATAAAGATAATAGCAATATTAATAACAATTGACTAAACAAATAATAAATAATTGTAATAAGAACCAAGCCAAAATAAAATGATTACAAATACAAAGTACTAATAGAAATCAGAACCAAAACAAAGTAAAATATAGAACAAATACACTCTAAACAAAATAAATACAAAATAAAATTTAACAGGCAAATGTCTATATTAAAGCCATTTAAATATGCATATAGTACAAAACTAAACCAAAACAGATTGATAAAAAAAAGACAATAAAAGAACACAAAAAAATACAAGTGAAAGAGGTATATCCAAAATTAAATGATTACTGAAAAGCATATAAATAAATAAAACAAGGAATTCAAATTATTAAATAAAATCAAGCATAAAAAATAATAATAATAAAGGAAATAATCAAAATTGAAAAAAAAAATACTCTTATTAATTACAATATTGAAGAAAAAAAACAATTATACACACACATCACTTATATACATATATAGAGATAACCGACTTCAATACGTGTAAATCAGGAGTTATGAGACAGATGTAATTGAAATCTTACCAACGCTATCAACTTTCTGTCAAAACACCTCGCCGCAAATGAGTGAATTCTCAATATCCTGGCAACACGAACCATCGCCAAATCACCCACGACTTCAGTCCTTTTGCAAACGCCGTTGCCTTCACATGGTCAGAGAACATCTGTTGCACACCATCCGGGGTTGTGATCCTCAATCTTGCAGGGAACAAAAGTCCGTATTTCACTCCTTCGCACTGTCTAAGAATCTGCCTCGCCGGGCCGCTCTCTGCTGAGCCACTCGCTGCGTGAAGTCCGGGAAAATTCGGATGGTCTCCCCATCTTTGGAGACAAGCTTCTGGGAAGCAACTTTCCTCAAAATGGCTTCCCTTTCCTGAAAATAGTGGAATTTCACCACAAAGGCTCTGGGTGGCTGGTCTTGTCCTGGCTTGCCGGATTGCGGATTGGTGCGGTGAGCCCGATCGATCACAGGTGGAGTTGCCATTTGCGTTACATGCTGCAAAAGTTCCGCAACAAATCTGCTCACATTTGCACCAGATTCACGATCTTCTCTGACTCCAAATACGCGCAAGTTATCTCTCCTGGATCTTGATTCTAAGTGCTCCGTTTTTGCTGTCATGTCCGACACTGTTTTTTGTAAATAGGACACTTGTTGTTCCAACTTGGTAATTTTGTATGAGTGTGTATTGGCTCCCTCTTCCAAGCTAGCCGTGCTCTCCTCCAGCATGCTAACTCTGTTGTTTGCATGGTCAATAGCCGCCTTCAGTTCGTCTCCAAGGGTGCTTCTTTGTTTGGACAACTTGTTTTTTTGCATCTCTGCTTTCTCGTCCATTTTAGTCAGCAATTCAGCTTTTAGGGCATTAATAGCTTGCAGGACAGCTTTCTCCAGGCTCGTTAGCTTTGAGTTTCGGCATGTTGAGCTCCATGTAACAGTCGAAAAAGAGTAAAACCAAACGGGTGAAAACTTCATGTGAAGTTAACTTTCAAAGGCTCCACGGGCGGTAAACCATTTTTAAAAAAAGAAGGGCTTTTTTGGTGTATATTTAAGGTAAATGTGGGAGAGCTCAGACGACACGTCTACATCTCTCCAAGGCTCAACCGGAAGTCGCATACTACATACATTATGAGGTAATAAAAAAAAATAGCAACGTACAGTCACTTAGGAAAGTAACTTTAATCAGATTACTGTTTTGGAAAAATGAACACCTTTAGGTCCCATCACACCCCCATCGTAACCAGTGTTGGGGGTAACGCATTTCAAAAGTAACACGTTGCAATAATATATTACATTTAGATAGTAACGAGATAATATAACGAGTTACTCAATATATTTTTGTAATATTATTACAGTTACTTACCCTCGTAACGCGTTACAACATCACGACCAGAAGGGGGTGGGGGGGTGGTGTTGGGGGGGGGGGGGACATCACCATAAATTTAAACCCAATCTATTACAATATCTACATTTTACAACACAAGCTGCTAATTAGAGCAACTATCGGGTAGCACTTGCAAGTTGCAATCTCTTTTAAGAGTCCGACAACATTGTTTTATTTAGACACGATACTCAGCTCCGCGGCTGAGAAATCATCATTTGTAAGACCATTCACTGTCATTGTTTCATGAAATAAAATGTCCAACATTCAAAATACAAGCAGAAAAAAAACAAAGTAAAACAAAAACGGAGTTTAGAAATGTGAAGTAGCCTAAGAGTCATTATGTAGATAAGATTTGAATGAATGTGCCATCACTTGCAGAATGAAAAAAATGATAATCATGATCATTCTGATTAGCTGTTAGCGAGCAAAATGCAAATCTGTTTGTCTCTGAGCCAAGAGAAGAGCATCAGTGGCCAATGACGTCACGGTAAAGAAACTCCGTTGGACAAACTACTGCACGCCACATTAAATAATTAGGCTATGTTCACACTGAAGGGCGTGCTGCCCAATTCTCACTCTGTTTTTTTAAGCTTTTTTTTTATGTATTCGTTCACATTAAGCACAAAACACAACACCGAGTGACATTCACCCAAAACATGTCCTCACGTGACACCGGTTTGTGGAAGTAGATGTGATCCCGCGTGGATATTATGTAAATCCGTGCCTTATCAATCTCATATTGCCAGAGTAGGGAGGCAGGAGGAGGTAGAAATGTTTCGGGGAAATGAGGCGAGTATGGAGAGTTGGAGGATCTACTTATACTGATGTCACGTCATTGCCGTGCATCATAAATGAAGTGCCTCCAGGGCTGAATTTATATACTGACACTGTCAGGTCCACTGGAAGCAAATCGGGGTAGTGTCTTGCTCAAGGACACTTTGACATGGTCCCCAAGGGTGAGGATTAAACTCACAACCTGACAGATGGGAGATGACACTTTACCACTGAGCCATGCCGCTCCTAACACCTATACCTAATACTTCATGTTTCAATTTAGTTATCAATTATACTTAATCCATCACTATTATTTGTTAGACCAATGATTAAGTTGACTTTAATACGTAAAAAATACATTGTGTTACTGTTAAGGTAAAGAGGAACATGGCATTTGGAAATATAAATTCATCTTTCCCTTGTGTATAAATTTATTTGAATATTTTGGTAATTTCATTTATGGTGTATTTATTTACTGGACCAAATGTCAGTTAAAATATCTGAAAAATACATTTTGATTACAAATATGAATCAAAGGCAGTGATCTCCCACCATAATAGAGTGAAAATATTTCACATTATGCCCCACGCTATGTAGATACAGTTCCTCATTTCAAGTTAACTTTACCAGCTATGGTTGCAAATTTTGCATTTTCTTTTTAAAATGTCAAAATCATGATTAAATGAGTTAATACCCGATTTAAAAAAAAAAAAGTAACTTAAACTTACACAGACGATAATATTGTAAAGAAACGTATTACTTTCAAATGCAAGTAACTAGTAATATGAAATATATTACATTTTGGAAGTAACTTGCCCAACACTGATCGTAACATACATTTCAGTTAGGCAACCATCACAATGACTATGACGTGGCGTGTGTTAGAATCACAGTGATTCTAAATGATTGGCTCAGAGGGTTGTTGTTGTTACATGGGTTAGGGTTAGGGTTAGGTAACCCTAACCCTAACCCATGTCTTTTACCATTAAGAACAAAGAAAATATAAAAATACATTTAAAAAATGCTAAATAAAATAATTTAAATAATGCTAATGGTTAGCATCAATAAGGAATGGCTTTAGAACGGTATAAGCAATGAATATTTAATGCACGTTAGCAGGCTCCGATTAAATCCTTGGTAAGGTGCTTAGAATGTGTGCCTTCCAGCTCACATCCATCGTTACCAGGATTTTCAATAAATGTTTATGCACTTTAATTTGTCTCACTTTACAATGTTTATAGTTAAAAAGCTAAGAGGCAGTGAGGCACAATGCGGAACATTGTACATTGTACATGTTTTGGCATTAAATAAATGCATAATTGGACATTTTCCTTTTTATGGGCATTTGTTTGACTTTTTCCAGTCACATATCGTGATATATTGCTAAATCTTTTTTGACAATATATCAAAAATCTTAGATATCGTGTATCGTGATATTATCGATATCGTGATTCAAATACCGTCACAGTATCGAATCGTGGTTTACCCATATCGTCCCGCCTAATACACACACACACACACAATATATATATATATATATATATATATATATATATATATATATATATATATATATATATATATATATAGTCAAATCCGCTTAGGTGAATATATATATATTGTCCAACCCGGATATGTGAGCCAGCTCTCTGTTTAAAGGGTTATGGATTCTCATTTCCCTCTTCGTGGCCTTATGAAGTGACAGAAGCCAATTAAGTCAGTGTTGTGAGCGATTCACCTAGGTTAACTTGCCAACTACCTCCTTATTTATTGCCAGCCCAATCTTGCTTCATTCCAAACATGTCAAGGATTCAAATTCTAACACATCAATACGTCATCATTCACATTGTAAGATGGTCCTATCACTTCCTTAAATCGATACACACATGAAATGCAGCGTGTGACTATCTTTCATGGGCTTTCAACGTCCCTATACAACAATGTAATAAAGAAGCTGTTTCAGAGTAAAAATGTTTTGCTAAAATAAAACATATGATAGCAAATGCGCAAGTGACTTCTACTGAACGTGAACTTTTCTGGTCGTGAGGCCGTGTGAATGCACATCTCGAGACTTTAGAGATCTTTTCCAAACCTCAATTAAATCAGTTTTGTAAACTCATTTGTATTTTCATTGCTGTCAGCATTGAATTTGTCCCAAAAAAAAACAAAAAACCTGAAGAGGTTAAGTGATACCATCCATCCATCCATTTTCTTGACCGCTAATTCCTCACAAGGGTCGCGGGGGCTGCTGGCGCCTATCTCAGCTGGCTCTGGGCAGTAGGCGGGGGACACCCTGGACTGGTTGCCAACCAATCGCAGCGGGAGACGGCGCCGGCCGGGCGCTCCCCCTGGTCGGGGGGAGACTTTGAACGGGTTAGAGTTGCGTACCCGTCGGCTTGTCGGGTAAGGTTCCGAGGTGGCCGGGCCGCGCTGGCACCGGCGCGGGGGCGTCCCCGCGCCGGCCGCGGCCCCGGGCCGGGACTAAGCTTGAGTGGACGTGGGGAAGCGCGGCGGAGGAGGGTGAAGCGGCACGAACCGAGCCGGAGGGCCCGGTCCGGCCGCCACCTCCTCCCCACGAACCCCGCGGCTCCGGGCCACGCCGCCAGCAGGCCGGGGCGGTCGGAGCTCCCGCGAGCCTCCGACTCCTCCGCCGGCCCCGGGCGCGCGCGCCCTCAGCGTTAAGTGATACCATCCCTCTCATTGTTGGTTCACTGTCATGTATCTCAACTTTATCAGATTGATTGATTTGATTTGATTGATTTATTTGTTCATTTTTCCTTTCGGACAGCATTGATGACAATCAAACATTACATCATACAGTTTAGACATATAATAACCGAAAAGAAAAAGGGCTGGCAGGAAGAAGCATAAAGCTTATAAATTCCCGCCCCCATACTAAACTAGGACGCAAAAGATCAAGCAATAAAAATAAAATCAACAGAGATGATAAAATTTCACTCAGTTCATCAAGTCCATGAAGTTCGATTTCCAGTTGATTTCATTCGGAGACTTTTGATTCAAGCAGGTGGATTATTAAAAGTTCACTCAGTTCATCAAGTCCAAGTAGCAAGTTGTCGAGATGATTACTTTCGGAGACTTTTGATTAGGCAAATGGATTATTGAAAGTCAATCAGATCCTCTTCACCAGTGATTTGATCGCATATAGATCATGACAAAAGATTCTTTCCGGTAGTTCGTTGATCACTTGTTGATTCATACCATGTGGATTATCACAGTCCAGCAGCTTTAGATAACTGGGCATAGTGAAGACCATGCGTCCGACACCTCCTTCAGTCAGATCCGTCTTCATCACGATTTTGATTCATCGCGACCTTTTTCTCCAGTTCAAGCAACCTTGTGGCCATGTCTCTCCTCATTCCGTTCATGGCAAGGTTGAGTGCTGCAATGTCGTTTTTCACCAGAGAAGTTTCATCATAGGCCTTAGTTCGGCCGGCTTGCACACCAGTGATGGCTCTCAGGTGGCCTCGGCCATTTCCTCTGCATTCTTCTGGCGATCAGACATTTTGCGCAGCGTACGAGACAGCCAGTGGGTACCAAGCCCCATCAGCATCAGCATGACCACCAGCAAAGCCAGCAGGTATACGTCCTCAATGTCCTCCACGTCCAGACTGGTCAGACACACTGGTCTCCACCTTGCCCAGGAATCCTCAGCATATCCAGACATGTGAGTTCCACTTGGACATGAACGATCAGTAGGTGCAGGTCTCATCATGGAGAAGATTTTATCAAAAGCACTCACAGACCATCTAATTAGATCCATATTGGTTTGCAAAAAGTTCTTGGAGCAGAGTGTCCTTTTCACAGCACCCAGCACAGATGCTGTTTTCAAATGATTCAAAATAAAATGTCCTTGGATTACAATAACATAGTCAGACGTATTTACATTTTTGTGTTGAAGCTCCCTCCTTGTTTTCAACACTGGAGATATTGCTCTCGCACATAAAAGTTAAACAAAAGTCAGGTTAAACATTTTCTTCATTATAACTGATTAATACAATTTCTTTATATTTTTTCTTAAATACAGCAAGTGTCTTTATTTGTGTTAGTCCCAGATCTAATGAATTCCATAATTTTACACCCGTACAGGAGATCGAAAATGACTTCAGTGTAGTCCTAACACATCTCTGAACAAACACATGTTTCTCTCTCAAATCATATTTCGACTCCTTTGCCTGAAAACATGTTTGCAAGTTATAAGGGAGACAATATCTGGCCGCCTTATACAATGTCTGAATAGTTCTATAGTTTACTAGATCATATATTTCCAATAGTTTAGCTTCAATAAACAATTTGTGTGTGTGTGCATTGTATGGAGCACTATGGATAATTCTTATTGCTCTTTTCTGTATTACCATCAATGGCTGCAATCGACTTTTGTAGGTGTTTCCCCAAATTTCAACACAATATGTCAAATAAGGCAAAATCAGTGCATTATAGATTATTTGGAGTGCCTTTTGACTCAATATTTTTTGGGTTCTGTAGAGGATGGATATACTTCTTGCCAGTTTCTTTTTTAACTGTGTTATGTGAGGAATCCATGTAAGCATCTCATCAATAATTATTCCCAACACCTTGTGTTGGTTTACCCGTTCAATATTTACATTAGAAATTTGTATGCTGATATTTTCTTTCGTTCCTTTTTTACCAAATAACATGAATTTAGTCTTGTTGAGATTAATAGACAATTTATTGGCATTAAGCCATTGTTGAAGTTTATATAATTCCTCATTTATTATTTGCACTAGCTTCTGTATATCCTCACCTGTACAGAAAATGTTTGTGTCATCAGCAAAGAGTACCATCTTTAAAACAGTAGAGACTTTACATATATTATTTATATACAGTATAAACAATTTAGGGCCCAAAACTGAGCCCTGAGGTACACCACATAAAACTTCCATTTTATTAGAAGTACTCCCTCCTAATGTCACATACTGATATCTATTGGTTAGATAACTTCGTAACCAACTTAATACAGTGCCCCTGATCCCCATTTTCTCTAATTTATTTAATAATATTTTGTGATTTACAGTGTCAAACGCTTTTTTTAAATCAACAAATATTCCAATTGTATATAATTTTCTGTCAATAGCATCTGTGATCATTTCCATAGATTCAGTCAGGGCTTGAGCCGTCGAATGTCCTTTTCTAAAACCATATTGGCTATCATCTAACAATTTATGTTTAGTTATAAATTTATCAAGTCTATTATTAAAAAGTTTTTCTAAAATTTTTGACAATTGTGGCAAAATTGAAATAGGTCTATAGTTGCCATAATCATGAACATCACCAGTTTTATATATAGGAATAATTTTTGCTATTTTCATTTCATCTGGGAATATCCCAGTCTGAAATGAAAAATTACATATATAAGTTAGTGGACATAGAATTTCATTTATTATACTCTTAATAAACTTCATATCAAAACCGTTTGAGTCACAGGAGTTTTTTGCTGTGCATTTGGCAACCAAGTGTCTTATCTCAGTGTCCATGACTGGCTCCAAAAACATCGATTGTAGGTTTCCTGCATAATTGTTCTCATTGTGAGAGGAGGATTCTGGAATTTTTTTGGCGAGGTCAGCTCCTACAGTTACAAAAAACTAATTAAAATTATTTGCAATTATTTCTGTATTCACTACTTTTTTATTATTGACATTAAAATATTCGGGATAGGTTAATTTATCCTTTTTATTCTTTCTTACAACTTCATTCATAATATCCCATAATTTACTAATCTATTTTTTGTTTTCGTCTAATAATTTAGTATAATATTGTTTTTTGCAGACCCTTAAAATAGAATTTAACTTATTTCTATATTTTTTATATCTATCCTCAGCCTGTTTAGTTCTTTGGTTGATAAATATCTTATATAAATTATTCTTTTTTCTGCAAGAATTTATTAAAGACTTACTCATCCATGGTTTGGTTTGTGAATGTTGTTTCAGATAAACCTTTTTTTACTGGACAGTGTTTATCATACAATTGTTGAATTTTGTTTATAAAATAGCCATAAGCCATATTGACATTTATTGCATCATAAACACATCTCCAGTTTTGGGTCAACAATTCATTTCTTAATGCAGTGATATTCTCTTCTGTCCTAAATCTTTTATACACTGCTCGTGCTTGTCTAATACCATTTTGATACCATGAATAGTTTGCAAATATTGGGAGATGATCAGTTATATCATTGATCATTATACCACTATTAATTTCATTTAATAAAATATTTGTATAAATATTATCTATTAAAGTAGCACTATGAGTCGTAATTCTTGTAGGACATGTAATTAATGGATGCAGACCTAGTGAATACATTGTATCAGTGAAGTCTTCAATATGTATGTTTTTGTTGGGGTTTAACAGATCAATATTCATGTCACCACAAAAAAATATTTGTTTGTTGTGGATTGTTGACAGAAGTTTTTGTATACACTCGGTAAACATTTCCACCTTGGAGTCCGGTGTGCGATAGATACAGCTTACAATTATATTTGTACCTTTTTTCACATTGATTTCAATCGTAATACATTCCATGAGATTGTCAACCTGTATAGACATATTTTGCAAAATATCAAACGTGATGTTACAATCCACGAACAAGGCCACCCCTCCACCTCCTTTACCAATTCGATTAGTAGATACCATATTATATCCAGGTAAATCAAAATCCAAGTCCTTGTTTTCTTTCATCCATGTTTCTGAGATTGCAATAATATTTATTTTGTTGTTGAACTTCTGCAGATATTCTTTAATGTGTCCAAAGTTAGTATATAGACTCCTGCTGTTAAAATGAATTATTGAGAGCTTACCAGTGAAATTAATTGATTTGTTGAATTGTTCATCAGTGAAATAGTGGCACTTGTCCGCTTTGTTGTTGTAAAAGTTTTTGTCAGGGTCAAATATTCCATTTGGATCCTTCAAGGCATATTCCACAAATTGATCATCTATGTCTGTGTAGTTTGGTGATATGGGGTCAACTTTTTGAGACATGATTAATTGTCGTAGACTTCCAACTCCTGCAATCTCTTGACAACCCTGGTTTTGATCTCCTCTGGTGAGCTCCCTTTTGTCTTGATAAGGACTTTGCAGTTGGCGGTCCAAGTTGCCATGATTTTCCCATCTTTCTTAAGTTGACGTGCCTTTCTTGCGATTTCTGCATTCTTTTAGGTCAGGTTTTCATTTAGAAAGACATTTTTGCCTTTCAGTTTTGGGCCTTGCTTGAGGAGTGCGATCTTGCTTTTTCTGTCAGTAAGTTTCATGAAGACCATGGGTGGTTTTCTCCCTCCCGATGGAAGTGTGTAACACTCTTGGATATGCTGCGATTCCACCATTATTTCAAATTCCCGAAGTTTGGTTATCACCTGTTGCTCCACTGATTCATTGTCAGGATTTAGGTCAGAATCCTCATCACTTCTCCTGGCCGCGGCTTGTGCATACGTGCGCGGCCTGACTTTAATGCCGGTGATAATGACATCATTGATACGAGATTTTTGATCAAGCTCATCTACCTGTTCCTGCAAGATGACAATTTGCAGGTCTTTCTTTTTCATCTCCACCTTCTGGGCTTGAACCACATCCCGCAGTTGGATCACCTCTTCCAGCAGTTTCTGGTTGGTTTTATCCATTTTTTCCAAGTTCTTCTCCATGGTTCTTTCCAATTTATGGATAATAGTCTTTAATTCATCAATTTCTTCCGTTCTTTTCCCACTAGGCATGTTGTAAAAACAAAAGAGTTGTTGTTACAGCTGCGCCGCAAGGGAGTAATCGCAGAGCGATAAGTTGCGTCCTTCTCAGTCAGAGTCAGGAAGCACAATGAGCAAAAGGGTGAAGGAAAACAACAAGGGACTCATGGTTTGGGCTGGGTTTTGGTTTGTTTTTTGCTTATGTCTGGGTTCTAGTTTTGAGTTTGTCATGTTTCTTTACGGATCTGTTATGTTCTGCTTTCCTTGTGTCTCCCCTAGGATTGTCAAGCCTTGTCTTGTCCACCTGTGTTTGCCTGCCCTTCGTCATGTGTCATGTGTAATTAGTTTGTGTATTTAGTCACCTGTTTTCCACTCAGTTCTTTTCGGTTCATTATTTTCACCCCATCATGCTGCCGTTTGCTGTGTTTTCCCAAATGTCTTTTTTTTTTGCTTACGTTTTGGATTTTGCTTTGCTTTGCTTTGCTTTGATTAAATTCCCTTCACCTCTTCCTCCACCTCGTTTCCCTGCACCTGTGTCCGCCACTACACCTTAATTCCTAACTGTCTTATGCTTGCCTAATGTATGTATGTATGAAGGCAAGAAAATCATGACAGTGAAAAACCTAAACAACTTGATTTTCTTTCTTTGTGTGTTTTTCCTAGTCAATCGCAAAGTCTCCCAACCTCCTGCCCTCATTTTGTTATAAGGTCCAGCGCAACCTTCCAAATGTACAATTGCATTCCTCTGTGGGCTGTTTCCCAGTATGCTACTTTGTTGTGTTCATCAGAGGGACCCTAGGATAAAAGTGCTGTGCTTGAAGAATGATGTAGTTTTTATGTTGTTGTTATAGTAACATGATTTTTCTTATTTGCATGGGGAAATAGAAACCTAAAACATATACAAAAGGAAAAGAAAATGGTAAGAGCAAAAAAATAAAATAATGAAAATAATTATTGTTCATATTGCCCAACCCGTGCCCTTCCTGCTTTGTAAAGATGCCGGGGTTCTGGAGCCTATCCCAGCCAGCTTCAGGCAGTAGGCGGGGTACACCCTTACAGGTTACCAGCCAATCGCAGGGCACACTGAGACGAACGACCATCCACACACACAAGCACACCTAGGGACAATTCAGAGTGGCCAATTAACCTGCCATGCATGTCTTTGGAATGTGGGAGGAGACCCACGCAGGCACGGGAGGAACATGCAAACTCCACCCAGGAAGGCCGGAGCCTGGACTCCATCTTGCGTCCTCAGCACTGGGAGGCGGACGTGCTAACGTTGCACCCGCAGCCTAACATGTTTAACACTAATCAGACACGTAGCCCCATTTAAGTTGTTAATTACCTTTGAGTCCCCTTGTACATGCTCCTGCCGGGATGGATTTAAAAAAGGGTCAGATAAAACTGGAGCGGTTTGCAGCCGAGTGTGAAGTGGTTGGGATGAGGATCAGCACCTCTAAATCCGAGACCATGGTCCTCAGTCGGAAAAGGGTGACGTGCCCTCTCTGGGTCGGGGATGAGATCCTGCCCCAAGTGGAGGAGTTTAAGTATCTTGGGGTCTTGTTCACAAGTGAGGGCAGGATGGAGCGGGATATCGACAGGCGGATCGGTGCAGCGTCTGCAGTGAAGCGGACTCTGTATCGGTCCGTCGTGGTGAAGAAAGAGCTGAGCCAAAAGGCGAAGCTCTCGATTTACCGGTCGATCTACGTTCCGACCCTCACCTATGGTCACGAACTGTGTGTCGTGACCGAAAGAACGAGATCCCGGATACTAGGGGTGGGAATTTCTGACATGAGGCCGATTCGATATGTATCTCGATACACAAGTTGCGATTCGATTGAAAAACGATTATCTTTCAGAACAGAACGGTTCGATACGGTTCGATTAAGTTTGGGAACGATACAATTTTCGATTCGATACGATTAATTTCAATATTCAAAACTTATATTGACATTTGTTGCTTGTAAACATTAATCTTAAAAAAACACAAATTTTTACAGTATCTACAAATGTGTTAAAAAAGAACAACAACAATGTCTTCTATATTTTTATATATTGAATCAATTATTTAAATGGAGCGGAACAAAGGGCTGGGCGATATGACTGAAAATGTATCAGTTTAAATATGTATTAGTTGTTATTAACAGTTATAATTGTTTTTTTTTGTTTTTTTTTTTTAATTCAAAATAAGGATCAGGAAAACAAAAGGCTGATAATTCAATGTTAAATATAAATATTTAACCTTTCAAAAGACACCAACACAATTAAACAGAATATGTCCACATTGTGAAGTATTTCAGAAACATAAATTTAAGACATGAAATAAACCTACCGTCCAGCCAAAAGAAATATGAAGCCACCTTATGGAACAATAAATCTATCAAACCCATTTTAACAACTTAATATATCCAAAAATATTTCCAAAAGTGCCCTAACCTTTTTATCAACAATTTTTGTTTTTAACAATTTTTGTTTTTCTTTGCCATCACATTCATTTTTGGTTAATGTATGATATCTTTTTTGTTTTTTTAATCTGAGACACGATGATGACCACGGAATCACTACTGTTTGTTTTGTTTTTTGGGCTGTCGTTCATTTTGAGTTTGATGACGTAATTGCGGGCACGTCTCAGTTCTCCTATCTGCTGCTCATGCTAGTTGTGTACATTGACAGGGAGCCACAAACTGAGAAATGAGATACTTGCAGTGTGCTTTTAGCTTAGCTGGTGTTTGGCTGTAGAACATACCTGTGTCGTTTGAATCCATGCATTGGATCGTCACGGGAGTTATTCTTTTTGGCTCGCGTGCAGTACCAACGCCGGCCCGGGACATACAAGTGCACCGAGAGGACTCGATAGCCATGGGAAATACCAAGATCACATCACATCACCGGCTTCTGCTAACTGTCTCCACTGTTGCATGTTGTCACTCGGTGTGCGCGCGCGCGCCGTGTCGCGAGCACGGCGTTGACGGTAGGCGGCCCCCCCTCCCCTCCCCAAAAAGGTGCGTAATGTCTGTCTTTGCGTTATGTTTACAACATCCGGGGAATGAAGCGTCTCTGAGCGCGACTTTGCTCGCTCTCTGTAAACACGGAAGTAGATTGAATAGTGATGCTACTGAAATGTAAACAAAACAAGTAGAGCACGGTGCAGAACTCTTGCTATTGTTATGAAAACCATTAAGCCTCACTCGCAACCGATTCACAGCAACGCGATATCCGGTCCACAGCTTTACAAGCAATGTATCTAAGGATTCCCGGCGGATTTTGTATCGTTTGACAAGTCTGCTACCGATACGGTCGTTTAGCTCCCCTTGACGACCGATGGTTCGGTCGAATCGGTTTTTTGTCCCACCCCTACCGGATACAAGCGGCCGAAATGAGTTTCCTCCGTAGGATGTCCGGGCTCTCCCTTAGAGATAGGGTGAGAAGCTCGGTCATCCGGGAGGGACTCAGAGTCGAGCCGCTGCTCCTCCGCATCGAGAGGAGACAGCTGAGGTGGCTCGGGGATCTGGTTCTGATGCCTCCTGTACGCCTCCCTGGGGAGGTGTTCCGGGGATGTCCCACCGGCGGGAGGCCCCGGGGTAGACCCAGGACACGCTGTAGAGACTATGTCTCTCGGCTGGCCTGGGAACGGCTTGGAATCCCACCGGAGGAGCTGGTTTAAGTGGCTGGGGAGAAAGAGGTCTGGGTTTCCCTCCTAAAGCTGCTGCCCCCGCGACCCGACATCGGATAAGCGGAAGAAGATGGATGGATGGATAAAACTTGTGCGAAACAAATCATGCGAGTGACTTACTGTCGTGACCCCTGACAAACCAAAAGTCACATGCCATTACCTTGACTCCCCTATACTCATCTTCCTCTATTGCATCATTTATCAGGTTCCAGGCTTGGGCAGCTGCTAAAGGATGATGTCATTTATTCAGCCCATTCTGTTTGTCCCTGAAATGTTTGAAGGGGTACTCAACGCCAAATAAACTTTTTTCCTTTTTTTTTTTTTTTTTTTTTTTTAAAGAAATTGTATAAATGTGTGTCTGCCTACATGTCGCATGTCTGTCTGGGGTCTATTTCACAAAGCAAGTTTATTGACAACCCTGGTTCAAGAAACCCTGAAATGTGGCGAAACTTTGCGTCTTCAGTTTCAGAAAGGGAGGTAACAGAAATAAAGCACGGTCGAAATTAGGTAAACCTGTGAGATCATGTGGAGGTCTTATCTGTTTGAACAATGTTTTTATATTTCATCTTCAGTTGCTACCAGGAGCACTTTTCCTTATATAAGTGAAATGAATTAATGAGCTACCATTCAAGCATTTTTTCCCAACCTGAAATGTTATTGTGATTGCAAAGGACTACATTTAAACTTGCGCATTGACCCATGCAGAAACTTCCTCCCACACAGCCTGTCTCTCTTTTGCAGCTACTGCAGTGTTGCATTTTCTCCTAAAAACGTGTTCGTAAGCATTATACGACTGCATTAGGGTGAAGTACGCTACCCTCTGCTTCCCCGTTGCCATGGTGGATCATCAAATCGGTGCTCCATTGTTGTTTTTTGTATATGCGCACTTCCGTCTTTTTCAGTTGATTGGCTACATTCCGTTTGACGTCATAGTTGGTGGCGCAGGCACACTTCGTTAAGATTTTTGTCGTAAATATTGAACATGTTCATTATTTAAGATTGTCGGCCCCGACTGGTTTTGGACCCAATTATCGAGACAAATCCACTCTTAACACATCTCACATACTGTATAAAGATAATCTTATAAGATAATCTTATAAAGACAAACGATCGTCGGGCGTTTGACATCCTTGGTCGGGAAGTGGCAATATCGGGACAAAAACAGCCCGATTCTCTTTGTGTGAACCAGGCTTTAGGTAGGTGAAAAATGTTAACCAAGGTTCTGCATTGTTTTTATTTGATGATTTCATGGTAAGGCCGGTAAGTCACATCCATCCATCCATTTTCTTATACGATTTAATGTTAATACTAAACTAGATGTCATGCAGTTCAGAATTTCAACAGAATTCTCTGTAAAATGACACCTTTACAACTATTTTTGTCGCTCAGAATCTCTTAAGGTAAGACAAAAGAATGTAGGCCATGTAAATTCAGCGTCACGATTCATTTCTTCCCTTGAGTTTTGATTTTTAGTCTTGACTTCTTTTTTTTAACTTTAATTTTCATTGACTGTTTTTAAATTACTGTGTACTTTATTGATTTTATTGTTGCCTGTACATGTACTGTGCACTTTACTGTGCACATTGAATATGGATGAGGAATAGTTGATCTTTAACGTTAAATTGTGCGAGTGTAAGTAACGTGGAATCAGACAATATATACCCCGGAAGGCGTGTATTTTCTCAGCAAATTGAAATTTGAATGGTGAAAATCGGAAGTATTATGTGGGAGTTGTTTGACATAAAAAAAAAAGATCGAGCCAAGTAAGGTTTGAACCCCCGCATTGGCTGGACTGGGAAATGCAAGGCGGCTGTTTTCCCAGTTAGCTAAGCAACATATTCATATTCATGGCTAATGGCATATTTGTATTTAAGTGTCATCTGCTGCTGAAAGGCTGCTGAATGGAGACACATGCTTTTAATCATTTCAGTAAAAATATGAATAAAAATTGAAAAAAAGTTCATGTAAAATGACATTTAATGAAATGGATGTTAACTTGTATGACTATCCTGAATTTGGAGGAGAAAAAAAAAAGTGCTCCAAGCTGGGTTTGAACCCACACATTGGTAGACCTGGGTAATGCAAGGTGGATGCTTTACCAGTAAGCTAGGCAACTTGACCTCCAACATGGCTAATGGCGTATTTGTATTTGTGTCAGCTGATGCTGAAACCTGGAGACGTGTTTAATCATTTCAATGAAATTAGATATATTCAGTTGGGATACATGTAGATCGCTTAGAATAATGGCCCTGGATATATTTGCAATGTGCAATCAGAGGTCAGATTCAAAAGTGTGACCTCCTGGTTACTGAACAATGCACTATATACCAAGTGACCCACTGAGCAGTATCAGAGCTGGTAATGATCAGTTGTATGTATAGAAGTGGGCGTGGAATATGGACAAGTTCAACATCAGTCCCATTGAAAGTAAATGGGGAAAGTTGATATTTAATTTTAAATTGTGCAAGTACTGCACGTAATGTGGAATCAGACTATATATCCCAGTAAGGAGTCTTTTTTTTCTTCTTCTTCTTCTTCTTCTTCTTCTTCTTCTTTCTTTTTTTTTGAGGAAGTGATGTGAACGTTGTAAATCGGAAGTATGTGGGAGTTTTTGCAAAAAAAAAAAAAAAAAAAAAAAAACTAAAAAAATGCTATAGGACAATATTTTTCCAGGTTTGTTTTAACTTGTTGAAGAAACGTGAAGCCGTAAATAAATAAATAAATTAAAATAATAATAATAATAAAATAATGACTACAACACAAGTTCAAGGCAAGAAAGTTTTTTTTTTTTTTATTGCAGCCATGAAGCCATTTTTTTTTTTTTTTTTGGCTAAGTTCAGCCAAGAGCCCCTCACTTGGAATGCTGGGATCTTCAGGGAAACCCTCATACCAGATCCTAATAGGGATGTGGACTGGTCCCCAGCCATGTCAAAGATTTATTTTTTTTTTGTCCCCTCCTCATCAAGCCCCAAGATGAGTACTTCTTCTGTTGTACAGCATCCCTGTTGAATAGACGAACAAAAAATAAATGAATAAACCAGTTTGCCAAAATATGTTGTGTTAAACCAAACTACTAGCTTTAACTCACTTTCATTTCAGTATGGCTTGATGTGTTAAGGGCAAACGCAGAACTGTTTTTATTGCCCCTTAAGTGTGTCAGTCTGTATATACAGCCCACATTTACATTTTCTGTGGCTGATTCTCTCCACAGAGACACTTTAACCATTTCTTGATTCTGTGAAAATTCAATTAAAAAGAAATTTAAAAAAAAAAGAAAGAAAAAAAGCCTTGTTAGCTCATGGCATTACAAAGATTGGCAATAGGATGAACTGAGGAATCATATCATACTTGTTTGATAAAGATGTTTCTGATAGGGTCATGGACTCCCTGAGCTGTGACCATTTGAACAGGCTCTGCCTAATATAATCCCAAAAAGACATTAAAATGAGTTAACTATGTGAGAATGTGCACATGTGCAACTTACCTCACTGAGGCGTCCCTCAATTGTCATATAACCCTTTGGACAATCCACCAGTTTTTCTGGCACGTGAACCTATTCATGGTAAGCAGAGCAAGTGAATTTTAACATTTATAGATAGCAAAGGAATTGGGCAAAGACCAATCATGACTCAGTTTGATTATTAAATCCAGAAAACAGGTGAGTCGTGATTGGTCATTAACCATTCTCTGCACAGGTGACATCTTCAATTGACAAAAATTACAAACATGATTAAACAAAAAAAAATGTATTAATTGCACACTAAAAATAAATCATCATATTCTAGACAAAATAATTTTATTGCTGAAAATTGCTCAATGATCAAAGTATCCCTTTTATTACAGCTGAATCAGACATTTAAAGCAGCTATATGGAAGATTTAAAATTTCAAATCGCTACTGCCACCTGTGGCCGAAAACAAACTGCACGCTCGTACACGCTGCGCGCACTCGTACGTGCACGACCTCAATACTGAAGACTGGGCTCTTCATATCCAATTAAACTATGTTTTCAGAGGTAAGAAGCTTTGTAATGTTATACAAAGCTGGCTACTTCACGGAATGAGACTCTCGATCCCCACTAAACAATTGATGTCCACGGGACGTGCAGATCATATTGCTTTAGTCGGTCGAAGTCCAGTCCTGTGCTGTACTCCAAAACGATGTGCAAATTACGTCAATTAATTGGACCTCATTCCGATGTTAATATGCAGTTACATATTGTAGTCACCCCGCACGACGGACGTCAACCTGATTCTAGTCATTATTAGTGTATGTCGCCCCCAGGCTAGCGTCATTGTGCATTAGCCGAAAGGTGGGCTGTCATTTATGGAAATTGACGATTGTGAAAAACATATAGACCCATTCACTACTTGTGTGATACGGCCATGAATGTTATCGCCATTCAGTAGTACCGTTCACATTCCGTCAGCATAATGTAGCTAAAATAGGCTGTTTTCACGGAGGAAAATAAGGCGACATTTAGCCTGATTGAAACGCCGCGGAATGGAACGTCTGTTCTTCATAAAGTCATTCTGTTCTATTTCATTCAACTTTGCCGCCCCTTTCACGCTAAATGTTGCCGTCCACCTCACTTTCACCCCAATAGTTACGACCGAGAAGTGATCGATCTTGAGGTTACTGCTATTTGAAAACAACACATTTTTTTTCTAAATGTCAAGATACTCGCTTCTTACCTTTTGGAGTACAAAGAAAGCCAGCTGTGAATCACTTTTCTAATCCAAGTCCGATCTCAACTCTCTCCACCGCTGAAATGTCAAACCAATGTTCACTCTCGTTCTTGCCCGGCGTCGGTCACTATCAAGTTTAGATTTTTTATTTTTCGTGGCACTTGACATTGTTTTCATTTTTTTTTAAGCAGCCTTCCGCGGAGTAAAAGCGGGTGTCTGGGGCAGCGAAAATCTGTACTAGTTCCGTCTTCGCGACTACAGGAAACAACTGACGAGAACGTGCATGACGTCACATCCCGCAGACAGAGGGCGGGAAATTCGAAGGATTCAGACCGGACGCTTCCTAAATAATATTGGCCAGAGGCTTGTAGGAGTACCCATTGTGAACAGCTAAGATGTTGATCTACTAATTCGAATGTTTCAGTCATAAATGGTCAAATAAAAAAGCTATTGTTAAGATATTTTTTTAAGAAATCCTCCATATAGTAGCTTTAACTGCCGATGAATTTCATCCCACTTTGGTGGCTGTGACAATCAGTGGTACTTGTATTGTACCAGTTAATAAAATTCTAGATATCTTAATGGAGCACCATAAAATTAACTTAACAAGCATGGTTAGCAAAAGTGATGCAGTTTGGCATAGGCAAGACGTGGTTGCAGATATTTGAATGACAAATTGTGGATACAGGAAAAGAGTAGTTAGGCATATGACGAATGTTCTTTGGAGTAGGTCAAAGTGACTCCCAGATGTTGTATTTTCAAAACATGTTTAGTCTCGCTGCAAAGTGGCAAGAGCTTATCATACCTGCGGCCCTTTAAAAATGTGTGTTTTTGGCTGCGTTAGAAGGACCTTGTCTCACCCCCTTCGGCAAAGTGCTGGAATATGTAGGTCTCACCCACAGCCACTTTGGCCGAAAGTGGCGGGAAGAGAGTCATTTGATAAATGTGACTGCCGTCACTTAATGCCACCAGGGTATTTTCTTTACCCGCGCTCCTCCCCTTTCCAGGGCCCATTGGTTGGCCTTGAACCTTTTTTTTTAAGGCCACCACCTTGGCCTTATATATATATATACATATATATATATATATATATATATATATATATATATATATATATATATATATATATATATATATATATATATATATATATTAGGCCTGGAACGGTTCACTAAATCCTCGGTTCGGTTCGATTTTCGGTTTTGTGCTGACGGTTTTCGGTTCAGTTCAGTATGCAGTGACTTAAAAAAAAAAAAAATCTAATATGTCATGGAGTTAATAAAGTGTATATTATTCACAGCAAATTAATTAATGAATTTATTTATTATTACTATTATTATTATTATTATTATTGTTGTTGGATTTGAATTATTCAATTTATGACAGTGGCATTTATTTATTATTATTATTATTATTATTATATTATCATTTAAATTATTATTCAATTTATGCCAGTGGCATATAGTGGCAGGCATAACCAATAACTGAAGGTAAAAGCAACCTGTGTGTGTCCCTCTGTTGCCATTCATACAATTGACAAAGTCATGGTTACCTGCAAATATGCAGCTTTGTGTTCAACTATATAAGGCCAGATTTCACACTAAGTATATTTGTGACTAAACAGTTAAGATAATCATTTTAGTATGCTAACTTTTTATTTTTTTTATTTTTTTGTTGGTGTGCTGTGAGGTTCTTGACTTATAAGTGCCTTAGCTGCACAGGTTTAAAAAAGCTTTTCCTGGTTGATTTTTATTTATTTTTTATGTTTTTACTCTGATTTGTAATTGACCGTTTTATTTACTGTGTGCTTCCATTGCTTTTATTGTTGCCAGTACTGTGCATGTTGAGATTTATTTTATAAATGTAAAGTGGGTTATAAATAAAATATATTACTATTAGTAGTAGTAGTAGTACTAAAACACTCGCTCAAACACTGATCTTTGAATTATTCTCAGATCAAATTGTAATTATTATACTATTCAAATTGTAAGACCAAATTATTAAATAAGTTTTTGTTGATGAACATAAGACAGGAATTTGTAATAAGTCATATCGAATATGGATAGAGTAAAATGTTGTGTCTACGTGATGTGTGAATGAGCTCAGCTGCTTGTCGAAGTGTGCACCTCATCTCTTCATTCACGTTCTCTAAACACCACCACACTGGATTTCAAATGAAACGGACAAGATGCACTTTAGTTGCAGACGTTCCACCGTTATTTTGAGGGGGATTTACCTGCCTATGAGTTTTACAAGACTTAAGTGGTGCTATGCTAACATCGAATATCATCGCGTTAAACCAAGATCCCGTTTGAAACAAAACACACAACTCATTCATGAACATAACGATTTCCAGCCAGTTGTAATTCTGACGTTCGTTTTATGTAACAAATCTTGCTCTGTAGAGCACTTTTGCGAGTCAACACAAACACTGCTGTTCGCTCGATACAGTTCAACAGCAAGTAAATAGACTCGCCAGTACTTGGATGTTTCTTTTTTTTTTTCACCTTTCTGTCCCGATTCCACGCCACCCCACACATTTTCGTTCCAAGTCCATTTCTGATATTTCAAACGCGCCGCCGAAACGCTACACAACAACATGGTGTGTTTTAGCATGTTAACTGATAGCTGTTCCGAGGCTGTACCCGCCCCGCTGCAATATGTACCAGCCACGCTGGAAGGATATGATGCATGGCCATGACGCGCTCCGTAACCATGGACGCCGCCATATTGGATTAGTGCTCATGAACGGGGACAGACAACAACAAAAAAAAAAGTCGTGTGAAAGTGACCGAACGGAACACAGACGGGCCGAACCGAAACTGTTGAACCAATCGTCTTTAACGGTTTTCAAAAACCGTCCCAGGCCAAATTCATATATATATATATATATATATATATATATATATATATATATATATATATATATATATATATACTGGACATGAAGTTCGCACACAAAAAGTACATCATGGAAAATGTCATAATATATTATTATTGTTGTTATTATTATTATTATTATTACTAATAATAATAACAACAACAATAATAATAATAATAATAATAATAATAATAATATATTAAATTATTATTATTATTATTCTTATTATTATTATTATTACTATTATTATTAATATAATAATAATAATAATAATGATACAATACATATATTTAAGACACATTGCATATGTATGAGCGTTTACATGTCAACATGCCAGATTATAACCATCTCCATCTCCATCATCTCCATCTTCTTGTCAGGTTGATGTAACATTTTAAATACAAATTCAATTTGAAAATACAAAACTCATACAATACACAATACAAGTAAACAGACCATTTGTTCATTCAGCAGGAGATTTCTGGGGCCGGGGGCGGCGGCCGCAGAGAGCCCGCCGCCGGACGAGAGGCCGAGGGCGGCGGCCGCAGAGAGCCTGCCGCCCGAACTGGGGCGGGGGTGGCGGCCGCAGAGAGCCCGCCGCCCGAACTGGAGCGGGTGGCCCCGTCATCAGGGCTCACGCCGCCCCACGAGGGGCCGGGGGCGGCGGCCGCCCGACGAGGGGCTGGGGGCGGCGGCCGCCCGACGAGGAGCTGGGTAGGGCGGCGTCCCGACGAGGGGCCGGGGGCGGTGGCCCACGAGGGGCCTGGGGCGGTGGGCGACCGACGAGGGGCCGGGGGCGGCGTCCTCAGGGCGCGCGCCGCCCCACGAGGGGCCGGGGGCGGCGGCCTCAGGGCGCGCGGCGGCCCACGAGTGGCCGTGGGCGGCGGCAGCCGCCCGACGAGGGGCCGGGGGCGGCAGCCGCCCGACGAGGGGCCGGGGGCGGCGGCCGCCCGACGAGGGGCCGGGGGCGACGGCGGCAGAGAGCCTGCCGCCCGACGAGAGGCCGAGGGCGGCGGCGCAGAGAGCCCGCCGCCCGAACTGGGGCCGGGGGTGGCGGCCGCAGAGAGCCCGCCGCCGGACGAGAGGCCAAGGGCGGCGGCGCAGAGAGCCCGCCGCCCGAACTGGGGCCGGGGGTAGCGGCGCACGAGGGGCCGGGAGGTATCTCTATGACAACATTCAGTTATATATACAGCGCCACCTCGCCCTTGAGGCATAACAAAAAAAATACCCCACTTAGGGTATTTTTTTACAAAAATTGTAAACACCTTTCACAATGAAAAAGGATATGCTTAATAACTCCCCGGTACATGCTCCAAAAAATCCCAAACTTGCCATGTATGTTTATAGTCAAGGCCTGAAGGTATCTCTATGACAACATTCAGTTATATATACATCGCCACCTAGCCCTTGATGCATTAAAAAAAAAAAAAAAAAAAAACACTGAACGGTATTTTTACAAAAATTGTAAACTCATTCTAAGTGCGATAACTAAGTCATTTATTAATATTCTTTTACTTTCCGCCACTCAAAATGTTCACTGGCATCAGACCTACCCAAACATACATATGTTTTGTTTAGTTTTATTGATTTTTGATAGCCTCTATGGACGTTAAAAGCAGTATCGTGAATGAAAGATATGCTTAATAACTCCCTGGTACATGCTCCAAAAAATTTCAAACTTGACATGTATATTTGTAGTCAAGGCCTGAAGGTATCCCTTTGATAAAACTCAGTTATAAATACAGCGCCACATAGTCCTTGAGGCATAAAAAAAATCCCCACTTAAGGTATTTTGTACAAAATTTATAAACTTATTGTAAGTGTGATAACTAAGTCATTTATGAATATTCTTTTACTTTCCACCACTCAAGATGTTCACTGGCATCAGACCTATCCAAACATACGTACTTTTTATTTTGTTTTATTTATTTTTGTTAGCCTCTATGGACAATAAAATCAACATTGTCCAATGAGTAAAACGAACGATGATGTGTATATATACTTTTCCAAAAAAATACAATTAGGGCAACTCATTGACTAAAAATATAAAAGGACGCTGATTTTTGCATAACTTAACATTCGCTAAAGCCCATTGCTCTTTACAAAAAAAATCCCACATATAAAGGTTTGTCATGCCATTTTCCAAGAAATTTTGCTTCCAATGTGCCAGTACCCCAACGTGCAAGTACCCCCAACATGGCCCAGGCTGCGAGGGTCCTTTATAGCTGCTCGCATCTCTAGTTAATTATATTCTGTTTAATTATGTCATAAGTGTATATTTTTATAAACTAGAAAGTACAATACTGTAACAAGTTAATTTTCACAAGCATCATTACCAACTACAAATGCAGGAAGCGCCTCTCACGATTCAACATTCAACAAGGGAATGGTGAGTAATTTTGCAAGAACAGAATTAATTGTAGCGTCCATTCATCCATGTTAAGTTTATTTGTTCGCTCCGGCTTGCTTCCTGGTTTCGTCACAGCTGCATGTCCCGCCCCCAAACACAATGTCGCTCTGTGTGTGGTCCAAACCACCAGTCGTTCGGATCAGTGGAAAACAACGGGCTCGGTACAAGGTGTATTCTCAGGAGTTTGTGAACTCACAAATATCGCAAGAATTAATCTTGCAGAACAAGGTTAGGCATCCATTACTTCACTGTGAGGTTTGGTCCCATCCCTAACCACGGCACACAGTGAGGTTTAGTGCAATAAGACAATATCTGGAAAGGAATGTGTTACATTACATCTATGTTACTTTCCAGATAATGTATTTTCGTGTCATGTTTCAGTTTTGTTTGGGTTGGGTTTTTGTTTTGTGTTGGTTGTCTGGTGTTCTTGTGTTTTTCCCTAGTCTCGTTATGGTTAACCTTGTCCACCTGCTTGTGTCTTCCCTTCCCTGTGTGTGTGTGTGTTGCTGATTGGTTCCCTCTGCCTGCTGTGGCTCCCAGGTGTGTCCTGTAGTGTCATTAGTGTTGGTATAAGGGAGTGGTGTTTGTCTCACGCGGGTGTTGGAGCAATGTTATTCCTTGCACGTTGCATGTTTGTAGGGTTGTATGTTTGTATCCGAGTCATCCACGCCACGCCACGCCACGCCACGCCACGCCAGGTCTCCCGAGTCATCCGCGCCACGGCAGGTCTCTCCAGTCATCCACGCCACGCCAACGCCCAGTGTCATCGCCACGCCTACGCCCAGTGTCATTGCCATGCCTAGTGTCATCGCCATTCCTACGCCAAATACCATCTTCCTGCCACGCCTAGCCTACATGCCACGCCAAGCCTACATGCCACGCCCTGCTCAGTCTGTCCCCGTCACGACCCGTCCTACCCTGTTCTGTCTCATCAATAAAGTTGTTCATATGACTGTCAATCTGTTTCCTCCGTTTTTGGGTCCACCCACCACACCCCCACCATAACATTTTTGTACGCCATGAAGACTGCACGACTCTCTCTCTGTGGAATTTAAAGGGAACGAGCAGAGCCACTTCCATGGGATGACAAACAAATCAACTAGGGAACACCGCCAGCACCAAACGAAATAATACTTCGTCCACACGCACAGGTAAACTGGACTTGCACTGGGCAGGAAAATAGGGCCCTATGTGTAGTGTTGGGCAGTAACTAGTTACTAGTAACTGTAGAGGTTTCCTCCGGCCACTAGGGGTCACTGGGGTATTTCTCCATGTTGGTGTGCTGCCGACAGGACGTTGTTACAGTGCTGCCAATTTCATGTTACGTTGAGCTGCTGACGTTGGTCATGTGAGTCTACATGTTTCATGTGTGATTATCAGTTAGGTGGTGATTCTTAATGTTGTCCACCTGTTTTATGTAAGTATAGCCATTATATGTTTGTGCCTCTGCAGGGCTCCTTCATCGCTGTCAATAAATGATAATTGACATTGAGGAGTGTGTTTCTTCATGAAGGAGCCATGGTCATCGTTGAATGCTGCGTCCCTAGCTGCGCTTTCAGCACTGCCGATGTGTCTGAGGCCCTCGCCATTGCTCTGTTGGCGAACCATGGCTTTGTGCATCAGAACCCACCTGCCCAGGCGTCAGCTCAGGCGCCGACTTTCCAAGGCCCGAAACTTGCCCGACCCACAGTAGACATCGGTGTATCCATAGAGGAATGGAACGTGTTCACTCGTCGCTGGGAAGTCTTCCGCGCTGGCTCGGGCATAGGAGATGCACAGGCCCCTTTCCAACTGTTTCAGTGTGCCGGGCCCAACTTAGGTGACAGCCTATTGAAAGCCTAATCCCGATGCTGCTTCCAGGCCTTTGCCAGATCTCATCGCCGCCATGCGCTCACTTGCTGTCATCCCAGTGGCTACTTGTGTGCTACGTACCGAGCTGCTTCAGTTGCACCAGGAACGTGATGAAACGTTCCGAGCCTTTGCTGCCAGAGTGAGGGGGAAAGCGGAGACATGCGCCTACGCTACAGTGTGCGAGGGTGGGAGGGATGTGGACTTTACTGACCACATCATCCGCGATGTTTTGATCAATGGCATCTATGACTCGGACATACGCCGTGCCACTCTGAGCATATCTGATGTCCTGCGTAAGCCGGTGAATGATGTGATTGCACTAGTCGAAAGCAGAGAAATGGCTCGTGATGCTCTCCCGTCTCCCACCCTCTCAGCGATGTCGTCATTTCGCAGCCAGAAGAGAGATCCACGTATGGACGCTGCCCCGCCCCCAGCAGACAGGACCAGACAAGCGACGTGCCCGGACTGTAAAAGCCTATTTCGGGTTTTCACTGAAGGGCCTCGGGGGTGGAACACCAAGCCCCACCAGGTCTGCGTTGAGTGCTATCGGGCCCGACGACACAAAAAGCGGCACCTGCCGCAGATGACAGATGGTCATCAGGCCGCCATGGAATCTGAACCAATCTCTATGGTTTCATCGATTCAGTCCAGAGCCGAACCCGCGCGATGTCGTAGGGCCCGACGCCGTGCTTCGACTACACACAGTGATGTCCACAAACCCGCACCTATCAGACTCGAGCACCACATCTTTACTAAAGGTGAATGGAGACGCGCCAAGCTACGGGACCACCCCCGCGTGTCCGTCGCCATCTCGATCGACAGGCCAGTTGGACAGGGAGGCGGTGACGGGAGCCGGGGCCCGGTCAAACCGGTAAACGTATCCGCCATCGCTGACACTGGCGCGCAATCGGACCTTTGGTCTCTAGAGGAATTTCTCGCCTGTGGATTCTCTCGCAATGACTTGTACCCTGTCTGTCTGGGATTGTCTGCTGCCAATCGCTCCCCCATTAACATTGTAGGAGCATTCTTCGCCGAGCTCTCGACAGTCCCCGGACGTGGTGATGTAGCGGTGACTACCTGCCGCTGCATGATGTATGTGAGCAACTCCGTCCGTGGCATGTACCTCTCTTATGATATGCTGCTCAACCTCGGACTCTTACCTGTTGGCTTCCCGTCAGGCGACAACCTGGTAGGAACCAGTGGCGTTCAGGGTCCTGACGCCCCTGATGCGAAGGTCACGCCGCCGCCTTTCAATGCTATATGGTCCATTAATGGTGGCTGTAAAGGTCCATACGGTCCCCGTGACACTCAGTGCTTCTGTCCCCAGCGTACAGCCCCTCCACCACGTCCTACGGAGCTGCCATTCCCTTGTACACCGGAAAATAATGGTCGGATGAAGGCCTGGCTCCTCGACAGATACGCCTCATCTACTTTCAACACCTGCCCTCACCGGCCTTTGCCATGTATGGATGGGCCACCCATCGAAATTCATGTGGACCCGGCGGCTACGCCAAAGGCTTGCCACACCGCCGCCACCATACCTCTGCACTGGCAGCAACAAGTCTACGATGACCTTCTGCGGGACGAAGCCCTTGGCGTCATTGAACGTGTTCCTTACGGCGATCCTGTAACTTGGTGCCATCGTATGGTCGTCACTCGGAAGCATGACGGCTCCCCCCGCAGGACGGTGGACCTCTCCCCTCTCAACAAGTTCTACCAGAGCGAAACCTTCGCTACTGAATCCCCATTCCACCTTGCGCGTCGCATCCCGAAAGGCACCTGGAAGTCTGTGACTGATGCCTGGAATGGCTACCATAGTGTGCCCCTTTGTGAGTAGGATCGTCACCTGACGACCTTTATCATGCCCTTTGGCCGCTGGCGTTACACTAGGGCACCTCAAGACTTTCTGTCATCGGGGGGTGGATACAACCGTCGTTTTGATGCTGTCCTCTCTGACTTCGAGCGAAAGGAGCGCTGTGTGGACGACACTGTCCACTACGACACTGACCTTGAACAGCACTGGTGGAGGACCATTGACTTTCTCGCACGTGTCGGTCGGTCAGGGATTGTGTTGAATGCTGACAAGTTCCAATTTGCAGAAAAATGTGTTGATTTTGCTGGGTTCAGAGTCTCTGACGCCTCCATCGAACCACTCCCCAAGTACTTGGATGCAATTAGGGACTTTCCCTCCCCAGTGTCTACAACTGACATCAGAAGTTGGTTTGGCCTTGTCAATCAGGTGGCCAACTATGCGCAGTTGCGTGACACGATGGCGCCATTCAAGCAGTTCCTCAGCCCCCGCTGCAAGTTCTCCTGGTCTTCTGAATTGGAGGAAGTGTTCCAGGCATCCAAGCTATCCATTATTGGAGCCATCCGCGAGGGCGTGGAGATCTACGACGTGCGGAAACGCACCTGCCTCCGCCCGGACTGGTCCAGGTGTGGTATTGGTTACTTCCTGCTCCAACAGCATTGCGATTGCGCCTCTGGTGTACCTGATTGTTGCTCGGGGGGTTGGAAGATCACCCTGGTTGGCTCTCGTTTCCTGTCTTCGGCGGAGCAGCGCTGGATGAAATTACTCTCTCACCTATTCAGACTTAAACAACACACCCTCCCATGGCGCTTTGACATTGTGCACCTACCTGGCAAGAGTAACCACGCCGCTGATGCTGCCTCGAGGCATCCGTCTCCCTCTGGACCGGTGAATGAGCCACCGGTGAAGTTGTGTAGTGGGCCTGATGTGGTGGAGTCGGCACTAATGGCCTCCATCCGTGAGGATGCACAGGTTCTCGGTGCCATATCGTGGTCCCTCCTCGCACAGGAAACTGCGGCGGATGCGTGCTTCGCCCGGGTCCTGCACCTCATCGAGAATGAGGGTAGGATTGATGCGAGCGACCCTGCCCTGGCGGGCCTGTCTCCGGTCTGTGAATCGATCTACGCGCAGGATGGTGTCCTGCTGTATCACGACCGCGTCGTTGTCCCTCCATCCCACAGTGGTAGGGTCCTTCAGCATCTCCACGCTGCTCACCAGGGCTATAGTCTACTGGCCTGGGATGGCCAAGGAGGGCCAAGGATACACGCCACCAGGTACGGCTGTGCTGACTGCAACCGCAATGCCCCTTCGCAGGCAGCCACACCGCCTCTGCCGTCGTCGCCGCCGTCCACCCCGTTCGAGGCTGTGTTCGCCGACTTCTTTGACTATGGCGGGTGCCACTACTTGGTCGTTGGGGATCGGCTCTCGGGCTGGGTGGAGGTTCTGAGCTCTACGGCGGGCACAGATCTGGGTGGCTCGGCTGGTCTGGTACGGCACCTCCGTTCTTTCTTCGCTACCTTTGGGGTGCCTGAGGAGCTTTCGAGCGATGGTGGTCCTGAGTTCATGTCGAGCGACACTGAGAACTTCTTCCGCTTATGGTGCATCAGGCATCGTGTGTCCTCGGTCGGTTTCCCGCAGTCGAATGGGAGAGCTGAGGTCGCTGTGAAGACTGCGAAGCGCCTCCTTGTTTCTAATACCGGCCCTACTGGCACCCTCGACAATGACCGCTTTCTGCGTGCCATGTTGCAGTTGCGTAACACCCCTGATCCTGACTGCAACCTCTCCCCGGCTCAGATTATCTTTGGTCGCCCTCTTAGGGACTCACTCTCTTTCATCAACAGGCTGGAGAAGTTCTCTAGCCCGCACATCCGTCCTCTATGGTGCCAGGCTTGGGCGGCCAAGGAGGACGCTCTCCGTACCCGCTTGTCCTGTACTACTGAATCGCTGAGGGCTCATTCGAGGCCTCTCCGCCCGCTGGCGCTCGGCGAGACAGTGTTCATCCAGAATCAGCTGGGTCCAAGCCCTCATAAGTGGGACAGGTCTGGTGTGGTGGTGGAGTCGCTGGGCCACGATCAGTACCGTGTCAAGGTCGACGGGTCAGGGCGCCTGACTTTGCGCAACCGTCACTTCCTCCGCTCCTTCACGCCGGCTGCCCCCTGCATTGGGCAGCCTCCGTCGGGTTCGTTGCCACTGCCCCCTGCCCAGGTGCTGGTTCCCCCGTCGGTGCTTACGGGCCCTGTGGTGTCCCGGGTGAACCCTCGCCTGCCGAACGATGTGCCCCGCGACTCGGCCTCGGATGTGGACGTGCCTGCGCCTAGTGATGGACCTCCCGTGGGGCTCGTGGCCTGTGGGGATCCTGTCGCTGTTGATGCGGCTCCGGCTGCCACGACCCCGCCTTCGCGGTCGCCACCTTTGTCGCCCCCTACCCCTCGTCCATGTCGTGTGAGGAGGCCGCCCAGGCGCTATGAGCCTGAGAGTGGCCGTTGGCTTCGTGGCTGAGTCCGTCTACCTATATATCGATAGCCTTCCGGACTGGGGGGGATGTAGAGGTTTCCTCCGACCACGAGGGGTCACTGGGGTATTGAGTTTGTTGTGTTGCCTCGCGGCAGCAGTTCTCCATTTTGGTGTGCTGCCGACAGGACATGTTGTTACAGTGCTGCCAATTTCATGTTACATTGAGCTGCTGACGTTGTTCATGTGAGTCTACATGTTTAATGTGTGATTATCAGTTAGGTGGTGATTCTTAATGTTGTCCACCTGTTTTATGTAAGTATACCCATTATATGTTTGTGCCTATGCAGGGCTCCTTCATCGCTGTCAATAAATGATAATTGACATTGAGGAGTGTGTTTCTTCAGTAACGTGTTACTGTAACTTACTTTTTACAATACTCAAGCGCATTACTTTTTTAAATACAGTACAGTCTTCCCTCGCTATAACGCGGTTCACTTTTCGCGGTCTCGCTGTATCGCGGATTTTTTTTTAAGTGCAATTTTGAATATTTTTTTTTGCAGTAATATACCCATTTTATAAAATTTATGAAGTTTTGAACATTATCAATGTTTGAACAAGAGAGAAATGTGAGAACATGTAAATGCCTCAATGAGAAAAGTGTCTAAATTGTGTGGTAGGGGATTTTAGAGCCTTAAAACATTTATAAGAGTTGTAAAACATAAAGCTAACTACTTCGCGGATTTAATTTATTGCGGGTATTTTTTGGAACCTAATCCCAGCGGAAAACGAGGGAACACTGTAACTCAATTACAGTTACGTTGGTGCGTTAGTCGGTTACTTGATAAATTATTTAATAATTTAATTGTGCGACACCCGTGACGATAAGCGGTTCATAACCAAATAATACATGTATGGCTGCTGTGTACTGTACTTCCTGTTTACAATGGATTGCCGCTGCCATACTAACGAAGAAGACGCATTATGGTTTGGTCTCGGATTTGGTAGTCATGGAGAGTAAAGACGAGCGCAAGACGAGTATATCGACTTGGAAATACGCTCATTACTTTATTATGGTTAAACAGTGTATGTTCTTTTTCAAAACATTATAGAGTTACTTTAATAGTAACGCATTACTTTTTTAAGTAGTCACCAGAGTAATTGAGTTTTACAATGACGTAACTAGTAACTATTTACTATTTAAGTAACGAGCACAACACTGCCTATGTGTAGCCATGTCAATCTAATCTGATGTCATGTTACTGTATTGATTCCAAAGTACTCCATGTGATTATTACTTTTTATTTTTATTATATTTTATTTTTTTATTTCAGGTACTGATGTTTTGTATAAATGTGATGCGAAGAGGTGGATTAAGACAGGTAAATCATCAATGAAGACCCAGGTACCAAATGCAATCCTTGTCGCTGGAAAATACACTCACGCACGCACGTGCACATAGTTAGCGTAGTATGCGATACAGCCGAGAACACCCAGTTTTCCACAGCCCAGCTTGTGGTTAATGATCTGCCTGTGCGGCCTGGCTGTGTGACAGCAGAGGCGAGCGCTGTGGTGTTAATGAGAGGAGAGGACGGACGAGCCTCCTCCTCTCGCACACACAGCCTTTTTGTCTCTGTCGCTAAGCCCCCCCCCATCATTAGCCTAATGTGGCCCTCTCCCTCCACTAAAAAGGCCACCGCCAGTTTGCCAGTAGGTTCACAGATGCAAATGCCAGCACTGTGCTAATAGAGGTAAATGAAAATTAATTGATTCTCATTCAAAGGTCTTTTCACTTGCCTGTTCTCCCTCTGTGTTTTCTTATATGCATGCCTTGTCCCCTCAACAATACACGCTCTCCCTGAACCTTAACTCCTCAAACACATTGCAATGTGCTGGCCATTGCTATGTAGAGAGGGTGACACAAAGCAAGGGAGAATGGTGCCCTTCCATAGCTATGCAAGAGATGCATGTCTGTGCTCGCTAATACTGGCGTGGCCTGCTTGTTGGTTGTTTAATCACTACTCGAGGTACCTTATTTGGCTACCACATTTAATGACCTGTTTCCACTTATGCATTAAAGACAACCTATAAATGGTCGCCCTTTGCTAGACCTCACACATTGATTCCACTTACAATATTCGGTTTGATTGGTAGTTTATTGAAGGGTAAGTTCGTAATACTTGAACGTGTGATGTAGCCATAATAATACTTGAACCGTGTATGTGTGATGTAGCCATAATAATAATAATGATGGACACATCACATGTTGGCTATAAAGCTGCAAGGCACCCTGGCTCTTGTTCTCTGCCGCTGCCTGTTTGTTTACCAATCAATTGATCACCCTTTTGTCATTAACCAAGCCTCCTCATGCACCATTTCCCTACCCCTCCTTCTTCGGGTGTGGAAGCAAGGATTGCTGATGAAACATTAACCAGAAGGAGGTGAGGTGATGGCGTTGAAAAGGGCCGCAGGGATGATGCCGATGTTATCCACCAATAGGACGATTGTTCTTGGGCCTGTAAACTGTTACTGAGGGTCAGCTGAGGGGTCACATTGGCTTTTCAGTCAGTTTTGATGAGACAGAAGCTTATTATGCTGATATACAAGCACATTACTATAGAAAACTTTATGGCTATGGGCCTACAAATAATTTGAAGTAGTGTGATGACCCAGTTTGAATAAGTCTTATGAAATAGACAGGATGTTCGTGTTGATGTCACTCATTGACAGCAAACTGAACTTCTAGAATGTTTCATTCGCATAAAAGTGAATCCCATTCCCTACTTTTAGCCAAAGCTGGCTCACTTTACATCCTTCCAAAGACTATACCGTGAGAGCCGAGCACCAATCAATGTAACAAGCAAAAATGACCGCCTTCTAATGCTCTCTATGCTCACACATACAAAACGCGACACGTTGCGGAATCCCAAACCAATCAAAGCCAATAAAACCAACAAAGCTGGGCGTGTTTATGAAAGAAAAAGGAGAGATGGACCTTCAATAGACACTAATGAAAGAACAGCCATTTGCTAAGCTATCATTCATTGCGCTAGGGCTCCCATGCCTGTACAAGCTTGCTCCCAGCTCCACACACTTGTTGTCACTTTGACACGCTGGCAGAGTGAAGCCTCTGTAGTCCCGGGATCAATTGAGGGCCTGACAACACCACACTGAACTAGGGTGCCATTTGTTAGGGACCACCACCCTCAACCCGCCCCACATGGAAACCCCCTTCCTTCTCTCCCCATCTGTCAGGAGGCCTCCGAGGCACTTTTTGTGTCCTTGGTGGACGTGTGAATGTAAGTGGGTGGGAAAGCGGAGGTTAATCAAGATTTGGATGCGGCGGACGAAGGTGGGAGGAGGGTGCGCATATGAGAAATTGAATGTGTGCTAAGTCATTATGTTGATTTCCTTTTTCTCTCTCTCCACAAGACATTGAAAGAATACTTTCTTTAACGCTCCTTTCTTCTCAGCCGGACAATCTTCTACCTCCTGTGCTGCCCATTTTTGTGCCCAGAGGGACGGATATCTGGGAATCGGGTCAATTAAGGATGATGGCGTGCTGATAAGGGACAGCTAGAGACTATAGGTGCTGTTATTTCAGAACTCTGCTCGCTATGTATACATACATGGGCATCCCAGTTCTTCTTAAAAAAAAACTTCATAGCCTCTCATCAGCCCAGCAAATACACTAATTTATTAATTGACTAATTAAAACAGCTAACTAATTAATTTAAAAAAATGTGCATTTGGTGTAACCTGAAACATTTACCTTCAAGTAATTTTATTTATTAAAGAAAAGCAAAACAATTATTTTGGTTTTCCTAATTTAAAAGAATTGGATTGGCGAATTACTGAGGTCTCCGGTTCGAGCCCAGGCTCGGACCTTCCTGGGTTGAGTTTGCATGTTCTCCCCGTGCCCGCGTGGGTCTTCTCCGGGTACTCCGGTCTCCTCCCACATTCCAAAGACATGCATGGCAGGTTAATTGGGCGCTCCGAATTGTCCCTAGGTGTGTGTGTGCGTGTGAGTGTGGATGGTTGTTCGTCTCTGTGTGCCCTGTGATTGGTTGGCAACCAGTCCAGGGTGTCCCCCGCCTACTGCCCAGAGCCAGCTGAGATAGGCGCCAGCAGCCCCCGCGACCCTTGTGAGGAATAAGCGGTCAAGAAAATGGATGGATGGATGGATGGATTGGCGAATTACATAATCCTTTCAGTTTAACCCGTAAATATTTCCTTCCATGTAAACCATAGATATCAAACTTCAGGCCTGGGGGCCAGATCTGGCCCACAACATTTTATGCGGCCCACAAAGGCAAATTATGTGTGTCGATTTTATGTTTCTTTCAAATTGTCATTGAGACATAAGCTATTGCAATCAATTTTTTGCTACCAATCCCCACTTCAAAATAAACTGAAGAATAATCCAGAAAACTTTTTTTTAATGGCTTCTGATTTCAAAACTAGCTATCCATCAATTTGTTGTGTATACAGTATGTGATAACATAAGACTATCATGTACGCATTATGGGTTTAAAGTAATGATTGCCCCCAGAGGAACACCATAACTACAATGTGTAGGATTAAAATGAGTTTGACGCCCATGACGTAAACCATTTTCACTGGAAGTTTCAAAGCTGCACACGTGCAAATTATAAATCCTTTAGTCCGAAAGAAACATTTAAATTTGGTGATCCTCTGTCAATTTATATTACATGAAAGTAAAAAATAAATAAATACATTTAACCATAAATATATTAATTGGAAAGTTTACTTTAAATAAACAAAAACGAATATTTTTTTAAAGAATTTGAAAAACAAAACAAAAACAACAAAAAACATTAAACAAATGACATTTGTTGTTGTATGCTTTTTTCCAGTGCACCATTACCTTAACCTCACAATTTACAGAAGCTACACTCTACTTATCCGACACCCTCCAGACGAGAAGCATTTTAATAGTAGGTTATTCCAAACTCAGTGACTCTTTATTTAAGTCAATAGTAGTAGAGTAGTGTTTCTGTGATTGAACTACAATCTGCTGTGATGCTCCATCAGGAACGTTTTGTATCCCTCTTCATGCAAGCACACCTGCAAAGAATTAAACCCACAGTGCTCACTTGGACATGTCCGCGCTATTGAAGATTCACAAAACACAGAACAACTGTTTGTTCTTCTCCTCTCAGGCTAAATTCACGAGTCGCTGGCCCTAAAAACAAACTCTTTCCTGCTGACCGCGGCCTTAGATTGCGGTTCATGTTGGTTCTAGTTCACAATGGGACACGTGGTGACCTTTGAGCCATGGTACTGACCCCACTCTCTTCCAGGGGTTAGGTGGAGAAACAGATGTGGCTCAAATACCAGCACTGAACAAGAGAATGAGGCCCGCTTGTCAAAGAACTCGGTCTTCTCCTTCGTGTGTGAAAGTGAATCTCAAAGTGGAAGAAGGTGGGTCAAATTGGGATACTGCATTCTGCTTGTGTCACTAATTGGTGCATGTTATTTCACTCTTTTGTACACAGCCAAACAGAATACAATGCTGGAATTTTCTTGTCGTGAATAAAATGTTCAGTGCTCATTCTGAAGACAGCAACTGGCAAAGTCCGTGTTACACCAGTAGGTGGCACTCTAAACCTGAGGGCTGGCTGTTCTTGTCTCGTGTTCTGCCGTCTGGGAATGGACCTGTCATTCATTTAATGAATTGTGGGACATTAAGTTCCACCAAATACTATACATTTCCTTTTCTTGAATTGACACAAGTATTTCAAAGTATTAATTGGTCTAATTTGTCTCTTGTTACCTGTTATTAGTTTTCAAACACAGTTATATACTTTATTGGAAAAAGACCTCTGTTTTGTTTTTGATGAACACTTAGCCTACTATGCTGCTGCATTTTTAAGTTTTAATGTTAGTCATTAAGGTGGTACTTGAAGAGCTTAAAAAAAACTGGGGCTTGTAAAACGTTTGAGATCGATTGATTACATTGATTATATTATTATAAGGCACTATGACATTATGCACATGTTCCCACCTTAAATGAGCAACAAGACTCGCTTTCTTCGTTTTAGGCCGGTTCAACGGTGTCAAGCAGTTTTCCACAATCACAGAAATAAGGTTCTACATGGAAACAAATGAATGATTTAAATAAATTATGTCATATTCTAATCAATTTAGCTTTTTAAAAGGTATAGCCAATTTATTTATTTATTTATTTTTTAAAGTATAATTTATAGGGCGCCATACACAGTTGAACATTATAATGCATCCCTTAGACATACCATATAGATAAATCTTGATTGCTGATTCAAAACATCTTTTGCACATAAAATAACCATACAAATTAAAAAGTTAAAAAATAAATACATAAAAAATACTGTTCCTAAAGATTAAACACAAATATATTAAATTTTAATTGAAAGTTTATTGCAGCAAGGGCTGGGCGATGTGGCTGAAAAACATATCATAATATAAATATTCCATATCAGTTGAGATAAAAAATATATATATATATATATATATATATGTATTTATTTATTTACCTAATGGGAAAAAATATAACAAAAATAATAAAGAGATTAAAGATTTTTAAGAACATAGATAAAACACAACTATCTGGAGGGAAAAATATTATTAAACAATGTTCAAAAACATGTTCAAGAAATGTACATTGCTGTTGTGTACATGGTAATAATAGTGTAATGTGCAACATTATTAACATCCATGACCCCCTAGCAATGCCGTAAATGGCTATTTTTGTGACGACTCAGCAGAGTCGATGAAAAACAGATCCCAAAAATGCAGGCTCAGAGCAGGAAAACAATCTCGATTTATTCTTTTTGATAGACCGATTGCACAAAGCTTGCTCGCAGGCAAGACAACGAAATTTACAGAGGTGTCCCTGCACACGGGCAAGGGACACGGAAGTAACAAAAAACACTTGCAAAAGGCAAGGACGAATTGGAAAACACAAAACACTTGCAAAAGGCAAGGAAAGCGAATGTAACAAAAAGCGCTTGCAACCGCAAGGAGAACTGACATAACCAAAAACGCTTGCAAACGGCAAGGAGAACTAACGCAACCAAAAACACTTGCAAAAAGGCAAGGACTAGAAAAACACAAAACACTTGCGACCGGCAAGGACGACACGAAATGCACACGGGATCAATGAACACGGAAATATCAAACAAAGGCGACGCGGAAACACACACGTGATTAAAACTTAACTGAAGACGACGGCAGATTCGAAAAACTTTACCAATAGGAAAACGCGGAGAACACTTGGACACAATGGTGAGCAAATAATAATCCGACAGCTGTCAGTGCTGTTCGGAGTCCTTTTAAAGCCTTGATTACCAACGCGTTGCAGGTGCGACGCTGGGGAACGCCCCCCTCGTTACAGGCACTGAAAGAGACAAGCACAACAGGGCTGAGAACCGAACCATGACAGTACCCCCCCCTTAACGGACGCCCCTTGGCGGACCACCTGGTTTCTCTGGGTGTGCTGTATGAAAGGTGGTCAATAATGACGGGTCCAGGATCCAGGAGCGGGGGACCCACTGCCGCTCTTCAGGTCCGTAGCCCACCCAGTCGACCAGGTACTGGAAGCCCCGGCCCCTGCACCTTGAGTCCAAAATCTCTTTCACAGTGTAGACAGGGTCCCCGTCGACCAATCGGGGAGGAGGCGGAGCTGGTGCAGGTGGATTCAACGGACTAGGAGTCTCTGGCTTGAGGAGGGAAACGTGGAACACTGGATGCACCTTGAGTGAGGGTGGAAGACGGAGCTTTACAGTCACTGGATTGATGACGGTAAGAATCTCGAAGGGACCGATGTAGCGCGGACCCAATTTCTTGGAGCACCCCGCCAGGCGCATGTCCCGGGACGAGAGCCAGACCTTGTCCCCGGGCCGGTAAGTGGGTTCCGGACGCCGCCGCCGATCCGCAATCTCTTTGTTACGGGCTGCTGAGCGGGATAGCGCCGCTCGGGTCTCCCGCCATACCTTGTGGGCCCGCCGTAGGTGGTGCTGAACGGTGGGTAGTTCGATGGAACTCTCCTGAGACGGGAACAGGGGTGGCTGATAGCCGTATGCCGCCCTAAAGGGTGAGTGTCCCGTCGCCGATGATGGCAGAGTGTTCGTGGCGTACTCGATCCAGGAGAGGTGCGAAGACCAGGATTCAGGGTTGTGTAGGCAAACACATCGGAGGGCAGCCTCGAGGTCCTGGTTGGCCCTCTCTGTCTGGCCGTTGGTCTGGGGATGATACCCAGACGACAAACTGGCTGTAGCGCCCAACAGCTTGCAGAACTTCTTCCAGACCTGGGAGATGAATTGTGGTCCACGGTCGGACACCAAGTCCACCGGGATGCCGTGGAGCCTGAATACATGACGGACGAGGAGTTGTGCAGTCTCCCAGGATGACTGCAGTTTGGAGAGGGCAACAAAGTGAGACAGCTTGGAGAACCGGTCGACCACGGTCATGATAACCGTGTTTCCTCTTGACTTAGGAAGGCCGGTGATGAAGTCCAGGGAGACGTGCGACCACGGCCGCGACGGAATGGGTAGCGGCCTTAATAAGCCCATCGGCGGCTGGTGGGAGGCTTTCCCACACGCACAAGCTGTACATGCCTTGATGAATTCAGTAGTGTCTTTTTTCATGTCTGGCCACCAGAATCGCTGGCCGATTAGGGCTAGGGTCCTGTTAATCCCTGGATGACAGGCAACTCGAGAGGTATGCCCCCACCGTAGGACCTCGGCACGCAATTGATTGGGAACAAAGAGTCTCTCGGTCGGGCATTCCGGAGGAATGGCAATTCCTTCCAGCGCGTCCATGACCCTCTTCTCGACCTCCCAACGTACCGCACCCAAGAAACAACGTTCAGGTAAGACCGGTTCCGTCCCGGTCTCAGGAGTGGCAGCATCGTGCATCCGGGACAAGGCATCTGGTTTCTGGTTCCGGGATCCCTGGCGGTAGTCCACGACAAAGTTGAACCTGGTGAACAGCAATGCCCATCGCGCTTGTCGAGAGTTGAGTCTTTTGGCGGACCGAAGGTACGCCAGGTTCTTGTGGTCCGTCAAAACCTTGAACGGCTCCTTGGCGCCCTCCAGCCAGTGTCGCCATTCTTGCAGCGCCAAGACAATCGCCAGCAGTTCCCGATTCCCGACGTCGTAGTTGGCCTCTGCGGGGCTTAGTCGCCGGGAGAAGAAGGCGCAGGGATGGAGCTTCCCGTCTTCTGGCGACCGCTGGGACAGGACCGCCCCCACTCCTGAATCCGATGCGTCAACCTCGACCACAAAAGGCAAATCCGTATTAGAGTGGATGAGTACTGGTGGGTTTACAAACTGCTGTTTTAGTTTCAAAAATGCATTTTCGGCACCAGGTGACCACTTAAAAGGAACCTTGCTCGACGTCAGTTTCGTAAGGGGGGCTGCCCGTGAACTATAATCCTTAATAAAGCGACGATAGAAATTGGCGAATCCCAAAAATCGTTGTAGCTGTTTACGACTTTTGGGACTCGGCCACTCAACCACGGCCTGAGTCTTTACTGGATCTGCTCGTAATTGCCCTCCCTCAATAATAAAACCAAGGAATTGCACCGACTTAGCGTGGAATTCGCACTTCTCCGCCTTAACATAGAGTCGGTTCTCTAAGAGACGCTGGAGAACCAGGCGGACATGTTGCCTGTGCTCGTGCTCATCGCGTGAGAAGATTAGGATGTCGTCTAAATAAACAAAACAAAAGATATTCAGCATATCCCTGAGTACATCATTAATCAGACATTGAAACACTGCAGGGGCGTTAGTCAGACCAAAAGGCATTACACAGTACTCAAAATGTCCGAGTGGTGTCTTAAAGGCAGTCTTCCACTCGTCCCCTTCCCGTATCCTCACCAGATGATAGGCGCTTCGTAGGTCTAACTTAGTAAAAATTCTTGCGGACTGTAACGGGGCGAATGCTGAGTCTAACAGGGGGAGCGGATATTTATTTTTCACGGTAATATCATTCAAGCCGCGATAGTCGACGCATGGACGGAGAGTTTTATCCTTCTTCTCGATGAAGAAAAACCCGGCCCCTACGGGAGATTTTGACGGGCGTATCTGTCCAGTCGCGAGCGAAGTCGTAATATACTCCCGTAAAGCGTCCTGTTCTGGCTGGGACACCTGATAAAGGCGTGAACCCGGCAACGGTGCATTTGGGATCAACTCAATCGCACAATCATAAGGCCTATGGGGCGGCAATGCCTGCGCGCAATCTTTGCTAAAAACCTTACTTAGGTCATGGTATTCCTCGGGGACATGATCAAGACAAACGGGTTCTGGAGCTACGCTAACCGGTACAGTGGTAGCCCCTCCTGCCGACTTCAGACAATGGGCATGGCAGAAGGGACTCCAGTTCTCTAAGGCCGGCTTCTCCCAGTCAATATCGGGATTATGCGTCTTAAGCCACGGCAACCCCAACACTAGGGGGGCAGAACGGGACGGCATAACAAAAAACCTCCGTCTCTCCACGTGATTTCCTGAAAGTCTCAAGATCAGGGGACCGGTGGAATGTCGAACCTCCGCCAGCAGACGTCCGTTGAGGTCGAAAACCTCCTTGACCTCCTCTAACGTTTCCAGCGGGCTTCCTAACGCTTCCACGACACACGGGTCTACGAAACAATCATCTGCACCCGAATCAATAAACGCGATTATCTTAAGACTCACCCCGTACCCTGACAGCTCTCCCGACAATTCTAGCCGTTTATTGCTAAGAATCGACCTCGACGATGGGCTTGGTTCGGTTCCCCCCGGTTCGTGCTTACCCTGATGTGCGTCCATTCCAGACCCCTGGGTCTCGTCGGCTCGGCCTCCCAGTCGAGTCAGGCGTGGAGGTCTTGCTGGACACGAAGCAACCCGATGCCCAGGTTGACCGCAGTAGAGACAGGCTCCGGCGAGCCACCGGCGACGACGCTCCTCGGGGTGCAGGCGTCCACCTCCAATTTGCATGGGCTCCCCTCCGTTGGCTGGAGGTCCCGGAAGGGTATGCGTTTCCGCGACGTCGACGAGAGTGAGTCCGGACATGTTGTTGACTGCCGCTCCCTGTCGCTCAACAGCACGCTCCCGGCACCGTTCTCGTAACCGGTTATCCAAACGTATGGTAAGTTCAATAAGTCCCTCAAGAGACCTCGTGTTGTCGCGGACTGCCAGTTCATCCTTAAGTCCAGTGTTCAGTCCCCGACGGAAGATACTACGCAACGCACAGTCATCAAAACCGCTCTCGGCGGCCAAAATACGAAATTCGATGGAGTAATCCGCGACCGATCTTTCTCCCTGTACTAAATCTAACAACCGACCTCCGGCCTCTTTCCCCTTGACTGGATGATCAAACACGCGTTGAAACTCAACAACAAAATTGGGGAAAGAAGACCGAAGGTCTGGTCGTGCGTTGCTCACCACCATCGCCCACGTAGCGGCTTGACCAGACAGGAGGCTCATAATGAACGCCACTTTGGACTGATCACGAGCGTATGTAAATGGTTGCTGGTCGAAAATGAGAGAACACTGGTGCAAAAACTGACCGCAACCTCCGGGCTGTCCTTCGTAGCGTGACGGGTGGGGCAAAACGGGTTCCGGGAGCGCCGACGTGGCAGTGTCTGAACGCGACAGTTCCGGGTTTGGCACTTCGCGAGAACCGAGCTGCACGAGCCTAGCAAACATTTCCTCACACTGGTGAGCTAGCCTGTCCACGACCTCTTGTAGACCGGCTAATACAGTTTCGGTTTGCCCAACCCGTTGCCCCTGGCTGGCCAACGCCCTTCTCACCTTCTCTGAGTCTGCGGGGTCCATGGTCGGATTATTCTGTGACGACTCAGCAGAGTCGATGAAAAACAGATCCCAAAAATGCAGGCTCAGAGCAGGAAAACAATCTCGATTTATTCTTTTTGATAGACCGATTGCACAAAGCTTGCTCGCAGGCAAGACAACGAAATTTACAGAGGTGTCCCTGCACACGGGCAAGGGACACGGAAGTAACAAAAAACACTTGCAAAAGGCAAGGACGAATTGGAAAACACAAAACACTTGCAAAAGGCAAGGAACGCGAATGTAACAAAAAGCGCTTGCAACCGCAAGGAGAACTGACATAACCAAAAACGCTTGCAAACGGCAAGGAGAACTAACGTAACCAAAAACACTTGCAAAAAGGCAAGGACTAGAAAAACACAAAACACTTGCGACCGGCAAGGACGACACGAAATGCACACGGGATCAATGAACACGGAAATATCAAACAAAGGCGACGCGGAAACACACACGTGAATAAAACTTAACTGAAGACGACGGCAGATTCGAAAAACTTTACCAATAGGAAAACGCGGAGAACACTTGGACACAATGGTGAGCAAATAATAATCCGACAGCTGTCAGTGCTGTTCGGAGTCCTTTTAAAGCCTTGATTACCAACGCGTTGCAGGTGCGACGCTGGGGAACGCCCCCCTCGTTACAGGCACTGAAAGAGACAAGCACAACAGGGCTGAGAACCGAACCATGACAGTTTTAATGTGTATAATAAGTGTAGCATCTCAAAGAACCTCAGGAACTAATACTCTATTAGAGCGCAAGCATTTCAATTGACCCACCGTGTTGGGTTTAATTTAACTGGCTAGCAGGTTCAATATTGACAGAAGACTTTATTGCTTTATTTGCCTGTTTGTGACCTTCGGAGGTGTTTAATCTTATTAGCACAATTTAATGTAACTGCAAGTGTTGCACTCACGCCACTGGTCATTTATTTGAACAAAGTTAAGCTCCACTTTTGTTTGGCGTGCGCACGCCATGGCACACGTATGAGCTTCTTTGTTGGTTCTTCAAAGTGTGAATTTGTGATACTGGTTGCCTGGGTTATGGCCGCAAATGTTTAACATGCCATTGAAATGCCATGCCGCACTTCCAGTGGCTTCTGTCTAATGAGTGCTGGTCCTGCTCATAATTAAAAGCATCATGAGACTGGAAAGCCAGTCGAGGGACAATGGCTGGGAAAGGTAATAACAGGCCATTTAAATCACCCCAAATGGGACACATGCTTGGACGTAGGGGAGATTTTTTCTTTACTGCCTGAAAATATAAGAGCCTGGAGCGGCATCTCTCTCCCAGCATGCTGCTGGAGCAATAAGGCCCATGAGCATCCTCAGCGTGAACCCTCTCAATTTTTTTTTTCCAAGGCCAGAAGAGTCATAAATGTCTTGTTCCCATTGTGTGAGAACTCATCTTGGACATTGGCCACATAGCTCTGCCCACCGGTAGCCAATAAGTGGAACATGATCTCCTATCGAGTAGCAGTCTAGCATTCCTGACATTTCCAGTCGGCTGTCTGCCGTAAGGTCGCAAGAGACAGCGTCACACACCAAGACACCTTGTTGTGGTCCCTTTCCCTGGTGAGCTTGTCTCCACGCTGGAATGTTTTTGTCTTGAGAGGAGGAGCAAACAACATCTGACTAACTAAGGTGATAACAGACATTTGAGACGTTCTCCTTCAGCAGTTCGAAAAGCTGCCCTGCCCTGGGTGTTTCACTGCTGATCTTAAGGTGGAATAACAGAATATGGAGCAGCAATGACTGGATGTGGATCCCCAAAATATTGGAATATGTTCTGGGAATAAATTGAAATGAAGTTTCTGGTCGACATGGTTGAAATCAAATGAACAATCACAAAGTGCAATTAGTTCGGCAACTAGCATCCATGAGTGGTTGAGTGTTAGGCACTGCTTTAGCTGCAAGTTTGGTGAACAGCAGCAAAGTCACAAATGGACCAACCAATTTTATAAAAAAAACAAAAAAAACAAAGCATAATAGAAATATATATATTTGATAAAAGTCACTCATAAGCAATCTAGAAGTGGTGTCATGCATTGCATTTCACATAGAATATATGGTGAAATTACTATCACCTGACATGTCCAAATCCATTATTGTGCCATTTTCAAGAAAGAATTCCCACGCAAGACTTTTAATATTCAGCATCGCTGGGGTTGCTTCCTGCCGCTGCTGTGTCAGTCTAAATTGAATGAGTGCATGCAGCAGCCTTCAATGCACAGGCTCCTGCCATGAATTTGACAAGATAAATAAAGTGAGAGCCCCGAGGACAAGTGATGAGCCTCATGTTCGCTCCTCAGAAGGGATCTGTCTGATTAATGGGAGTCCTTTTTTCATTATGAACACCAAATAATTCCCAGGAAATGCAACCAATTGTGTATGGGTGTTTCTGTATTATCTGTGTGTGAGTGATTAACTTTCCCAGTGGTATCATTTTTCTGAATCTGGTTCTCTTCAATATGAATTCAGCAAGAGTTGTATTCCCTCATCTCCAGGCAGCTTCAGGAAGTGTTCCTTCAGTTTTGCAAGCAAGCTAGTTGCTCTGGACTGGAATTGTTCAACTTGGCCTTGTAAATCATGCAGTTAGGACGCTGACTCCTATCACTCAACTCAGCTGTATTCATAGAGCACTTCATAACAACCTTAAGATGGAACCCAGGAGCAACAGATACTGTAAAAACTGAGGCCCCAGAATTTAACCCTGTGGAACACCATATGTTCCTTATACATGCGAATTCATTTTGCAAATATTCATCCAATCATATTCTTTTTCTTTGCTTTACATATTAAGTGCCTATTTAGTAAGTTGAATGAATCTGCATTCTTTATCTATGCAAAGACAGAGATTGGATGCAGCTCTTGTACAAGATTGTCCAAATGTGAGCATAGAGAATAGACTTAGAGTACTTCTCTTGAACACATTAGTTCTTGCTGATGAAGCACATTTCCCCTCACATGCTAGCTGCTGCAATTCAATCCATTGAGGTCTCCCTCAATGACTCTCTATTCTCTGAGATGAGGAGAAAGTTGATGGGAGACTTTAACTCTTACTTGTGGTCATAAAATAAAGTGTAAAAAGTATAACGGCATGTATTGTGGCTTATGAGACCTCAGGGTCTGGTGTTTTACCGCTCTGGGTTTAAAGTCTCGTTACTGGCAGATTATTTGACTTAATCTAGTAAAGGAGCGTAGCGTTGCAATCACCCTGAAGGCTCCTGGGAGCCTCGTGGAACAGCAGGGGGATTCATCTGAAGCGGCCATATGCTGCCTCCCGCTCTTCAGGGGGCTGGGGGGTGACTCAAGTGAAGTCCATTCAAACATCACCTAAGGCAGTTTGCTGGCAGGTAGCGCCTCCGCTAGCAATTTCATGCAATGCAAAATGGCTGGGATGTTGGTGATGGAGCACCGGGTCACCCACGGTGTGCGCACAGATCAGGGGGGTGAGGGTTGAGCTTTGCCTCAGGGCAGGTGGTGGATGGTTAGACGTGGCGCAGTGAGGTGCGTTGGGAGATCCTCTTTGAGCTGTGGGATGCAGGTGGAATGTGCTGAGCCAGCAGGTCACTTTTCCACCCTGCTTAAAGGATGAGCCTGGAGAGTCAAGCTAATGCTAATTGTGCTTGATGTGATGTGCCTCTCTGTGACGGAGGTTTACCAGTCATCTCGACATATCCATTGTCCTCATTCAACACAACGCAGGCATAGTACGAACAATCGTGGCAGCTGGCTAGACTTTGATTGACTTTTACTGCCATTGCTCATACAAAGTATTTCTGGTGAATCACATGGCCGCCATTCCTCTGAATCCTTTTGTGTGTCCACCCAGATGGAGGACATCTGAGCACGGGAACTACAGACCATCTTTAGTGTGACAAAGACTCTTGTGGAGAAACACTATCTCATGACTTGTATTCCCCAGTCCCCTCGCGGGCAGTCTTCAAGTGCCCACTTCATGGTACAGATGTGCTTCCGCCATGTCGAGACTCTAGTGTGCGACTAATGAAAGGAGTCGCTTGGATTGGTCATGATTCAGTCAGCTGTGACCACCTCTACAGCAGCACAGCACTACCTCTGGTAGATCTGCCAGCCTATGCTTATCTACAAAATTACCAACATCAGGTCTAACCCGACTCTATGCAGTTACAACACACGCCCCCTGGAATTTATGATGGTAATGAAGACAGAGCCTTCAGACTTAAACAGAACATTATTTACTGTAATTGCAACCTACTGTCTATGGAAATCTCTCGTTTGGTACAGTTTCAGCATACCTCGAACCCCTGTTAGCCACCAGCCTACCTCCAGGTGGGTGCAACTAATGAGCTCCGATCGCTGCTCCAGCGTGGGCCTCTTCTTCCCAGGATTGAAGGGGGCCGCAGAGGGGGTGTCAGGGTCTAAGGCTGGGTCAGTACCAGGCAGGGGGTGTTGGATGGGACAAGAGCAGGGAAGGGTGGTTGGGGCACTTGTACTTTTCAGACCTTATTAATAGTGATTTGGTGTACGAGTGTGGGAAGAGCGAGTGTGATTCAAAAAGGTTGCCACATGGCACATTATAAGACACAAGTCTGTTTTCTGTCCTTTCAGTTGTCTTGATCTGAAGTAACCTTATACTAGGCACATGTTTCCTTGCTTGTTGAATGGGAAGGGCGGTTGGTTCCCTCTTCCCATTCTGCTTGTACAGTGGCACATATTCCAGAGTAAACAGACCCTCCTTTGGTCGTGATGTGACCCACGTGAAAGAGAATGCCGGTGACTAATGAGATTGTTTGTTTGATGCTGCCACCGTCTGCTTTTGTTTCCTGGACTTTTGAAGTGATTGATACACAGACATAAATTTTCTCCAGGAGGCTATGCAATGAATGTCCACATCAGAGGGTTAAGTAAGGGTGGCCTGTTTGGGGTAGAGGGAGGGACTTTGCTGGGATCATAAACACACTCCTTGTTTCAACCATTGTCTCTTATGCTCCACAAACTCAACTTGGACTAAAATGTTTGGTGTCCATGTCAGCGTTGGACGTAGAAATTACCTACTAGCTTTCGTTCACCTCTAAGCATGCGTGGTAGTGAAGAACTTATGACATAAAGAAAAGTGTTAAGCAAGTTACTTCCAACCCAGAGTTAACTTTCGTTTGAAAATAATAAATTGCACTACATTACATTACATAGCACTGCCTCCCTTATACGCATTTCCAGATTATTCATCCCACAGAGTCAAATTCAGTCCTGTTCACCTTTTATCACTGAGGAAAACTCACAATGGATGTGTATCATTTTAAAATGGCAGCAGGACAAATTTTATGAGTTCAATGATTTGGTTGAAATCTATTGTAATGGGTACTACAGAGAATGTAATGTGTAAAAAAAAAAATGTGTCAACATTTCCTGAGTAATACCTTACATTCCCAACAATATAGAATACTGTATGAACTCCCCCTAACACTGGACTGACTGACTGACTGACTGACTGACTGACTGACTGACTGACTGACTGACTTTTCCTGAGGAAAACTCAAAGCACACTCTTAAGGAATAAGCATGGATAAAAATGTTAGCCTTTTTTTTCAAGCAAATTCCAACTAATCTAACGTCACAGATGAATTTTTAAAACTTATTTTTTTGTTCTTGTTATCACTGATTGCTGTTGGGAGACAATACTTGAATCACATACATGATGCTGCAAGAGTCTTCATGGATACTTTACAGTTAACAGACATTCAAAACGGATAATGATGTTTATATGGCACATGAAAATAAAAAAAAACATTCAAATTAAAACTATTGAATCAAATGGATGATTGTATCTGAGTCACATCATACCAAAGATGAAATGTTTTAAGCTTTTTTGGGGGCCTTTTTAAGCTTGCTGGCACCCACTCTTTGCATGTGTTGAGTCTCCTGTGGTGCTGGTCACTCGGAGTGGATTGGCCTGCATCACGGGTTCAAGGCAACACCATTTGGGCTTTTTGTCACCAATGAGCGAGGTCATCTCTCTTCTCCTCTGGCCAAAGAATGGTCATGGTATCCGCTTCTTATGATTTTGTTTAGTCCCTGCAAACAAAAGTGCAAAAATGCAGAAAGGATTAATTTGCATATTTGGCGTAACAACAAAAAGGTGTCTTTTATTTTTCCCAAAAAAAGAAGGCAAAGCATTTCATCCACACAAAAAAAAAGGACTAAGCCATCAATGGAACCGTTCAATATGGCCACCACGGTGGGAAAGCACTAAATTGTGCTTTTTGTGATTTGAGCTATTAGAGGATTTTCCCCTGAGAGTTAGGGACAATGCTACTTTTGTGAACAATTTTTGTCCTTGTGACAAAACTAAGTTTGGCTGGAATGGATTGAACAAATGTGATTTTCTGCATGTGTTTCCTCAGATCATGTTGGACATTTAACTATGGATACGGTCTTTTGATAAAAATTTTGAATTTTAGGTTCCAGTGTAATCCTGTTTTGACTAATTGAGTAATGTCAGATCATTGGATTTGGATTTGCATTTTATGTAAATCCAAAAATTGATACACAGTATCTATCATATGATATGTTAACAACCCAATCACCATGAAACCATCACTTACCAAAACGGAAATTGCTTTTATTTCCAGCGCGCCCGTGACCCTTGTGAGGAAATAAGCGATTCAGGAAATGAATTGATGGATGGCTGTTTGTTTGGTTTTCGGACACAAATAAAGTATTGTGGATATAAAACGTCCAAACCGTTTTATAATTTAAAAAAGTAATTATAAATAAATAAATCAGACTGAGTTAAATCATTGCTCACACTTAAATTGTGCTTTGGGCCTGATTTTCTTCACAACTGGATTTTTAGATTAAAAAATAAATAAATAAAATAAAAAAATCAATCGAATTTTCTAAATTATTGGTCACAAAGGTGGAAAAAGGTATGAAATTATTTCTCTTAATCAAATCTTTTTTTTATATATATCACAAAGGCCTGACACTTCAACAGGAGTGTGTAGACTTTTTACATCCACATAAAAGAAATAATTCTACGTATTTTGCATACTAAACACGAAAGCATACAAGCAAATGCATACAGTATGTTGGCCTCAAGACAATTTTAAGATCTTTTTTTAGTCCTCCCCTTTTGATCTTTTGTCTCGTCAGTGCCCACCCTCTGTTTTAAATCTAGGCCGGGGTGGGGCAATAGGGTTGCCCCTCCCATGGAGTGCAACCTTGTTCTAAAGTGGCCAAGAGAGCCATATCTGTCACAGTGCATTACACTGTGCAGCTTTAATATGAATAAATTGAGTGAGGTGGTGTGCCCAGGCTGCAAGTGTGGCTCTCAAAGGGCTGCTGAAATGCTGTAATGTAATTATGTGGACAGTCTCTCATGTCCATTAGCTTCAATTGGTCCTGCAGCCCGCATTCAGCCAGTGGGGCTGCCGTGTCTTTTCTCAGGGGGTGGCTCTGAAGTCATCTGAAAAGGCCTCTGTACTTATTGTCTCTGTAAGCCTGTTATTAGAGGGGGCATCAAGTTACAGCACACTAGTGATGAGAACCTTGCAGACCTTACAGCTACAGGTGGAGGGATGATGGGTGTGTGGGGGTGTGGCATTCTTCACCGGACATTTGTGCATATTAATTTTAAGAGACAGTCATTATTTTCAACAAACCACACGTCTTGTTCCAATGGATAAAAATGAAATGAACTGTTTTAGTGTCCCAAAATGTCAAATGATCAAAAATGCTTATAAAACATAAATTGTAGTACAATATAATTAAAGGTGAAGTCTGTGATGCCCAATTAATTAACTCAACTCAACTCAACTCAAGTTTATTTATATAGCGCTTTCAAACAGCCTGAACTGTCACAAAGCGCTTTACAGAACACACACACACACAAAAAACATTACATAAAACATTAACACCAATACAATAATCTGCTAGCAAGATTTGAATGCAGGCTCACTTCACTAACCTCCCACCCCACCCTTGCGTCCCTCACCATTAATGCAACGCCCCTCAACATACACGTGTACAACGTGCGGTGTGCATAAGCCAACGTGAGCCAAGGCACCTATTTTGGCATCATGTCTTACGCATGTTGGAAAGTTGCCAATCACGAAATGTTACCATTTTGATGTTGTATTCTTTGGTGTACAATTACAAATAAAGGAGAACTGGCCAACTTAACTGATGATAAGGTGAAAATGGGGCGGCACGGTGGAGAAGTGGTTAGCACGTCCGCCTCCTAGTTCTGAGGACTCCGGTTCGAGTCCAGGCTCCGGCCTTCCTGGGTGGAGTTTGCATGTTCTCCCCGTGCCCGCGTGGGTCTTCTCCGGGTACTCCGGTCTCCTCCCACATTCCAAAAACATGCATGGCAGGTTAATTGGGCGCTCCGAATTGTCCCTAGGTGTGCGTGTGAGTGTGGATGGTTGTTCATCTCTATGTGCCCTGCGATTGGCTGGCAACTAGTCCAGGGTGTCCCCCGCCTACTGCCCAGAGCCAGCTGAGATAGGCGCCAGCACCCCCCGCTACTCTTGTGAGGAATAAGCGGTCAAGAAAATGGATGGATGGATGGAAGGTGAAAATGATGATCTTCGTGTTGTTGTTGTTGTTTTAAATAATATTCTATCATCAGGCCATACATGCAGTTTTAACATATATGACAAAAAGTGTTTATTTATTTATTTATTTTATCTTTTTAAGACTGCATACCGTATCTTTAATTAGTCAGCATAGGGTGCACACAGACTGAAATAAATTAATAGATTTTTTTCATCATATACTGTTGTAAAATATATGTACTGGTACAAAAATCTATAGATTAAAATCAATCAATCAATCAATCAATCCATCCATCCATCCATCCATCCATCCATCCATCCATCCATCCATCCATCCATCCATCCATCCATCCATCCATCCATCCTCTTCCGCTTATCCGGGGTCGGGTGACGGGGGCAGCAGCTTCAGGAGGGAAACCCAGACTTCCCTCTCCCCAGCCACTTCAACCAGCTCCTCCGGCGGGATCCCAAGGCGTTCCCAGGCCAGCCGAGAGACATAGTCTCTCCAGCGTGTCCTGGGTCGTCCCCGTGGCCTCCCGTCGGTGGGACATGCCCGGAACACCTCCCCAGGGAGGTGTAAATAAATAAATAAATAAATAAATAAATAAATAAATGATTACATACATACATACATACATACATACATACATACATTGAAATAACTGGTCAGTGATTAGACAGTGTAAGGTTAGGTAGGTACAAAAGCAAAGTCTCTTTGTTGCCTAAATTTAAATATCAAGTTGAATAGTGGTTTAATGTTTAAATCCACTTGCAAATAAATATCCTAACAGCAATTAAAAACAACTTAACAAGTTTCCTTGACTCCCAAACAAGTGTGGTTACAACGATGCAGATTGCATTAGCCTTGTACTTTAGGAAACAAATCGCTGACGTCTATCAGAGAATCGAGTTAAGGGTTCCACCAATTTGCCGAATTTGATTTTGTGAGTTTCAGCGCTTTGTGTTTACCTAATCTCTGGCATTCACACAGACAACCAGTGGAAATGTCCAAATGCGTCACTGCACAACTTTAAAGGCTTTTCCCATGTATTGCAACCTAGTGACCCATTCTAAATAACCTTATATCATTGGGGATCTGCGCTTTATAAAGGAGTCCATTGGGGCCCGTGTTGAAAGGGGTTTTTGGGCGGCGCAGCCTTGGATAAAAAGTGCAAAGAGAAGGATAAAAGAAAAGTATAAGAGATGTCAGGATGCCTTTGGAAGGAAAACAAACTGCAGAGAGCAATGAGTTGACTTAATCTGATTAGGGTAACCTCATCAACAGCCTACTTAAAAGGGAGAAGAAAGACTTGAATTGGGGCGAGAAGCAAGAGAAAAGGCTCTCCCTCGCTCTTCAGAAAGCCAAAGGGGCTGTGTGAATACATCACATTGTACTGAGCATGCTGGTCTGCAGATGGCAAAATGACAACAAGCCGTTTGAAAAGTGAGGCAAATATAATTGATCACAGGGTTTTTTTTCACCCTCATCTTCATGCAGATATGAAAACAGCTGAGAGTGTAATAAGATTAAGGAAAGAATAAAAAAAAACCTGTGTGGGAAGAATAGTGCTTTTACTTGCATTAGTGTTGCTTCACAAAAATATTACCAAACTTTGGCTTCAGTTCAAACGAAAGAAAACTGCTGTTTTAACACCAGTGTCAACTCACAAGTCCCAAATTTAACAAATCCCTATCACAGCACCACAAATGACAATTCTGATGTCGCCTGGGATAATTCCCTTCATCGTTTGCCAATGGCTGAAGGTTTTGCTAAGCCCGTGGTCTTTTACCACATTTGTCTGCCTTCATTTTTTCACTTTAATTGCATTCCATAATAGGTTTGTCCAAGCAGTGCTGTGTGAATGCAGTAGCCACGGGTGTCCCCTCACCCTTGAGCACAGATCAGCAACTCTTGGCACAAATAGCAGAAAATAAAGTGAACCTCAAGTAAACACCTTTGCAAATGTTCATTTCTATTTTGTACACAAAAAGAAGCACAAAGTCAGAAGTGTTCTTTAAACCTTTTATTTGCTCCTTAAGGATCACATTTAAATTGTCAAAGTCCATGAACAATATTCTTAGTCTTTTTGATGACTTCCAAGTCTGAGAACGTTTTTTGGCATGTGCCAAAATCCATGTTCAAAAGATTCCTCAGTTAATTAAACGCTTGACGGTGGAAGTTGTCCTGTCCATAAAGGTTTGCCTGTTCTCAAAGTGAAGCTGTGAACAGTCTTTCTGGGTTCACTTCCAGGCACATAACTACAAGTTGTTTCATTTGAAACAGGCGCTTGTTTGTTTGCAAATTAAGCAAAAAGGCAATTTAAGAAGTTGTCCACTTATCTTGAAATTTCACATGCATTTTACGATTGAACACTTGCGTGTTTGTCCCCTCCCCTGCGTCATGCTGACTTTTCTTTTAATCATAAATTGATCTATTTTGTGCCTGCATCTCACACTGGCTAGTGAAGCAAACACTGTGTATAATCTACACCAGGAATGTCAAACTCATATTAAAGGAACACTTGACTAATTGAGCCATTTTCAGCAGTAAAAAGTTCATATTTTGTCTATAATTAATGTGGTAACGTCATTATTTTTCATGTACAATTAGTACCTTTAAAACCTTTTTTTTTTTTTTTTTTTACTTGCCGTCGACTGATGATGACATCACCTGTGCTGAGGAAGTAGGTAACGACCAAACATGGCTCAGTTTGCTGACCAAAGCCCGAAAACAGGTGAGACATAATAACTGGCTGTGACCTACATCTTCAGCACAGGTGATGTCATCATCAGTCAAAAGCAAGTACTGTATAAAAATTACTTTTTAAAGGTATCAATTGTACATGAAAAATAACAGTTATCAAATTCATTCTGGACAAAATATTCACTGCTGAAAATTGATCAATGAGTCAAGTATCCCTTTAAAAACGATTGCTGTCAATTATTCACAGATTTTCACTATTTGTGATCCAGCCCTAAATTATGGGGCTTAACTGTAATCATATTGTTCGAAAAAAACGAAAAAACAAAACACGAATGCAAAATGGAACGCGGCAACACTTTGCCTGTATGAGTTCCGGACGTGTTAAATTGACGTTAATTAAGTTTTGAATGATTAATTGGTCCGATATTACAAAATTTTGTTGTGACTTTACAAAATCATCTCGTGGGCCGGATTAAACCCCTATACGGGCCTGATCCGGCCCGCGGGCTGTATGTTTGACACCCCTGATCTATACGCATGCACAGCAGTTACGGTAATAGTGTTAACTATTGCCACAAGTGGTACTAGTACTCGTGGTACAATTACCACAATGAAAATCACTGCATGGGATTATGCAGGCATTTATATTGAATAGTCAAATGAGCACGCTTAACCAATTTACTGTGATTTGTCATACCTGGTTTTCGCCTGTTGTCGGCAGTCAATCTGCACAGGCTCAATGAACATCATCTCTTCTTTTATGAAGAATGGTTTGTGTTGCGTGACACACAGCGTTAGGAGTGATTTATTAGATTTACCGATTTGCCACTTCGTCTGAATGAAATTACCACAGTATTCAAAGCAGCATTATAACTGCATTGGTTGCTGTAAGCATCATGTGAGCACCTAATTGGAGACTGTACAAAGATTGGCCAGATGACACCATCTAACACAGATTGAATTGACTCCCTTTCTGCATTCTGCACATGGATTCCAAGAGGGTACATGGGCTCATTGTGCAAGAACAAATTAAGTAGGCAGCAGTGAAAAGGAGTTGCTGAGCACAGAGCGGCTCCGGACAACAGACCACTGAAGTCTGCTAAATCTGCAAACACTGCTTCGACCCACTATATGGAGCTTTTCATCTCCCCAGACATCTCCTCTATAGCTTCCAACACTGAGTCAAAAAGCAAGTACTTTTGATTCTTTTCTGGTGAATGTTGGTGCAGTTCCTATTCTCTGCATTCCTCGGCAAAGCCGAGTTGGTTTATCAGCTTTCATGATGTTCGAATGGCAGAGTCACTCCAAAAGTGTCCTTGAATGAGAAATCCTGCAGTCTTTGTTGCCACAGCCAGTGAACCTTTTGATATGCACAAGTGAGGAAGGTTGAATATGGTTGGAAATAGTAAGAGTTGTCCAATTTCTTCAGGTTCAACAGGTGTTCCTCCAACTAGACAAAATGATTAAACCCAAAGCCTGTTAATTCCAATGGAGCGATTGGCAGTTGTGTAATATTTGCAGAGCTCTGTAGAATTCGATCTGCATGATTTGGGGCCGATCCAAAAGCAAATAAAGCCAACGTAAGTCCGAGCACACACAGCTGGCCCTTGAGACTCGAGATCCTGGGTAAACAAGCGTCCGGCATGCCTCAGCACAGCTCAGCCTTGGAGGCACATGAACCATCCAACAATGGCTGATACACTCCATTGCAGCGGGGCTCAGCAAAATTTTATTACATTTGGTCCCTTTCAATAGACTGACCACCAAAAGATGATCACAGAATTTGTCATCAGTTTAAAGATTATTCCGACATCTAGGCCTACTCACTTGGTAATGCTCCTTTTGACATGGAAATCCATTCTTGTAATTTGGAGTTATGGTTGCAAAAGGTAGAAACAATTTTAGACACTTCTCATAACAAGATTGAGTTCATTTGTTTAACTTGTGGTTAAATGTTTAAATTATAACAACTACAAAAAAATCATGACAACTCATCTGTATTGTTCTTCCATTTGGCTGTTGTATTCTCCATGTTGAAAATCAGCTGTTCTATGGCCTATGTCGGTCCCATGTAATCAAAATGCAGCTTTTCCCACTGTTTAAGCATATCATAGGTCAAACGGAGTTTATGACCTGGTCTATGTTTGATATCTATGCAATTTGTCGATTGTATGCAATAGTTGTTTGAAATGCAAAAGAGGGCAAAAATGATAATGATCCATTCGAATTTGGTTGTCAGTGTAACAGAAATACATTTCTCAATATTCCAGTACCTGCCCACTTTGTGGTTGCTACACGCCCACTCAACCCAGGAAAAAATGGCTAAGCAACAATGTGACTGCATCTTGAGCAAGATAAAACTTTTTTTTGCATCACCTGCCAACCTTAGTTGGAGTTGAAGAACAAATGGCTTCAATTGATGTATCTTGGAGAAATTTATAAATATTTTAGAACGTGTTCGGGCACAGAGGAAGACTTTCTAAATTCTTAACATCATTAACATGATGTTAAGAAGTTATGAAGCCTTAACATCTCTGCTGTTACTTTATATTTTTGTATAGAAAGCCTCATGTTTCCCAACTCCCGTCGTAACTGCCTGTCTGTTGAGGAGCGAGATTAGGTTTTCAATATGAACGCTAGGTGGCGACCTTCTCCCTCCTCAAACCCTGGCGCATTCCAAGCTGTTATATTGTGGGCATGGATGTGTGAGGATTTTCCTCCGATGATAGATAGATAGATAGATAGATAGATAGATAGATAGATAGATAGATAGATAGATAGATAGATAGATAGATAGATAGATAGATAGATAGATAGATAGATAGATAGATAGATAGATAGATAGATAGATAGATAGATAGATAGATAGATGTAAATTGAACACGACCAGTTATATACTGTGCATCATCATTCATATATTTTATTTATTACTTGTGCAGAATGCACTCAGAAGAGCAGCACATTTGCAGATTATCTGATACTATTGTCACGCAGAAAGATGTGAACCCCGCCCCCTCCCTTCCCACCCTTCACTTCCCCTGCCTGCTTGAGTTGCTCGCGAGTCTGAAAGATTGACAGGGAGCCGTGCAGGCAGCCAATCGGAGAGAGAAGCGTCTCCTTTGCATAAAGCAGGCGCTCGCCATTGGCTGGCTGCATGCTTCTCTAAGTCCCTCGCGTGCCATGCTCCCGCAAACGGCACACGTCCAGAGGTTGACATAAAAATGTTATGTTTTAAGTTTATTCAAAACTGAAGCTCGTTTAGGTTCATATATTCTTTGTTATAAGACCAAGAAGTTGAATTTCGCTTCAGGCAAAGAATGAAATCATGTAAACAAACAAACAAACAAACAAACAAACAAACAAACAAACAAACAAATAAATAAATACATAAATAAATAAAATGACGTATGTACTTTGATTGTGTTCGAGATGGATGCAGATCACTGATTTGAATTTATGACTGGATAGCCGATAGCCCATATACGCCAGTGCAAGCCGTTGAAACGACAGGGCGGCCACCTTGCTCTTCCCGTCTCGCGAGAAGACTATTGTCTAACTATACTGTATACAATGGCCTACAGATTAGACATATACAGCTCGTAGGCAGTTAGTACAGAGCCGGGGGACGGGGTGGGCGGTTTTGTGGCGGGGTGGTAACTATTTTTCAACAAGTTAAAAAAAAGTAAAAATAAAATCACATGTTAACGGTATGTGCTGCTTTAACCCCCCCCCCCCTTTTTTTTTTAAATTTAATTTTATTTTTTATTTTATTTTTTTTATTTTTAGCGCTCAGTTCCCTAGACCCCAATATTAGATTTGGCATAGAAATCTTTTTTTAATTACAGTTATAATTCTTTAATTAAAAAAATATATATACAAGTTTCCTCCTGTAAACATAGCATATAATTTAGCCATGTATTTAAGGCAAGTTGTAAAATGTCTGAAGTCTTCATTTTTATGTCTAACAAATTTAAAACATAACTCATGCTGTGTCTACTAAGTACTGTCTCAAATTTCGATACTGTAAATGTATAGAATCGTATACCGAGGGAACGTTTGATGGGAGGAGCAATATGGCGGCATCGCGGCTTCAAAATTCGTGGCCTATCGGCTATCCAGTCGTATATTCAGATCAGTGGTGTAGATCAAAACAGACGTCACGACATTTTGCTTTTTTTCACGAGGACCGACTAAAGTTGGAAGCAAACATCCAAGCGCATTCCCTCGCTTCTCACCACCTCCCGACCCGGCCGGCCGCTTGGTTGGCTTTGTTGTTGCTCCCGGCTGGTTGATTGAGCAGCGCGTGACTGACGGCGCGCAGGGGATGTTGACCAATCAGCGTCCGGCCTCGCGCCCACTTGACGCGGCGGCACTGCCATTGGCTGGGCTGAGTGTGGGAAAGAATGCCGAGAAACTTTCACACGCTGTGTGAGTAGGCGCGCCGGTATAAGTAGGATGGAGCGTGTTGGCTGCAGAAGTCGAGAGAGACGCCGGAGACACGAGACTGACGACGGGGGGGGAGACTTTATTTTTCAACGAGGCTGCTCGGTGGACAAAAAGGAAAAACTTCCGTCGACACCTGAGTCCACCAGGAAAGGATTTTATCGATTTCCGTTGCCCATCATTGATTAACGATGCCAGCTGACACCATGGAGAAGCAGACGGCGTCTCCGATGGCTGGTGCCCCTGCAAACGGATCACACACGCCGGACAAGCCCAAAAATGCTAGCGAGCACAGAAAGGTAATTGACCAGTTATGTTCCATTACGTGCCATGCATCCTGTAACATCGATATTTGAATTAACAGTATCTTATTTTTATTCGTTGCAGTCGTCCAAGCCCATCATGGAAAAAAGACGCCGAGCAAGAATAAACGAAAGCCTGGGCCAGCTCAAAACGCTCATCCTGGACGCACTAAAGAAAGATGTAAGTCGCATTTTCACCACGAAATATTTCGATTTTAAAGCCAAAACGATGTGTGGGAATGCCACTAAACTTGAAATGCATTCTCCAATGCAGAGCTCCAGACACTCCAAGCTGGAGAAGGCAGACATCTTGGAGATGACAGTGAAGCACTTGAGGAACCTGCAACGGGTGCAATTAAGTGGTAAGTGGAGTTTTCCCCTACTTTTCTGTTGAGTCAATTAAGACACATATTTTACATTAGAAAACAGTAAGGGCACACCCCCAAACAAAATAAAATAGCACAAACATGCTGAAATAACGCTACAGTTATCACATAGTTCATGCTGTACAAAACACAACTTTTAGATTTTGGCCAAAAGCAGACCTTTAAGTTGAAAATATAAAGTAATGACATTTAGCAACAATGTTAGTTGGTGCAACCAAGCAAGCAAGTTGTTTTTACTAAAAGTATTTAAGTTGGGATGCTTCAATAAAAAGGACAACAGTTCTGTAAAGTCTGATTTTGTTGTTATGAAATGCAGGAAAGCCAAAACTTAAAACATGTAGTCTAATTAACCAAATTAAAATGTTTTCAAAGTTTGTAGCCTTGAACTTTTGAGTTGACTACTCTCACTCTGTTACTGTACGTTGCTGGCATAGTTGATACTAGGGGTGTGAATTGCCTAGTACCTGACGATTCGATTCGTATCACGATTCACAGGTCACGATTCGATTCGATGCCGATTAATCCCGATACCAATTTATAAGTCGATTGTTGCGATTTTTTTCATTCAAATTTAAAAAATGCTAATCAGTAAACTTGTAGTGTAAGATTTGTATGCAAATGTATTATTTATTTATCTGAAACTTCAGTCTTATACAGGTTGTAATCTGTTTCATGCTTGAACAGCATTAAAATTAAATATAAATGCTTAATGTTACGTTCATAAAACATTCTTCCATGCTTAAGGTGTGAACCCTAACCCAAAGTAAGATGTTTTGTTGAATATTTTTCCATTAAAAATCGATTCAGCCGCCTATTGAATCGATTCGAAAATTGCGCGATGTAGTATCGCGATATATTGCCGAATCGATTTTTTTTAACACCCCTAGTTGATACCATATAATGTGTAAATAAATAATAATTTCACATCCAATTAAATGTAACTGGATAGTTTTGAGCACAGTTATTTGGGCATTGGGTCACATTAAAAAGTGTACAAAATTTTGATAGAAAGACGTAATTTTTAGTGAGTGAACACTAAACGATGAGAAGGTATCACTAACATCGGTGCATCTCCTCCTTCTTCTCCAGCAGCTGCACTCTCCCCTGATGCCGGCGTGATGAGCAAGTACAGAGCCGGATTCAACGAGTGCATGAACGAGGTCACGCGCTTCTTGTCCACTTCGGAGGGGGTGAACGTGGAAGTGAGGTCCAGGCTGCTTTCTCACCTGTCCGGCTGCATGAGCCAGATGATGGCCGTCAGCTACTCTCAGCAAGCCCCGTCCCAGCAAGCTCACATCGCCCAGCCCCTGCACGTCCAGCTCCCATCCACCCTGCCCATCACCCCCGGCGCCGCCATGGCCTCCAAACACAGCCCGGCCGAGGCCGCTTCCCCCAAGGTGTTTGGCGGCTTCCAGCTAGTGCCCGCGTCCGACGGCCAGTTCGCGTTCCTGATCCCCAATCCGGCTTTTGCAGCAGCGACAGCCCCGGTGATCCCCCTGTATGCAAACGCGGGGCTGCCCATGGCGGTCAACGGGCCCTCGGCAGGCACCGCGGCTTCACCCGTCCATGGCATGACCTCCTTCTCCGGGGGAACCCAGGCGGTCAGCCCGGTGGGAGGGAGTCCCGGTCCAGACAGCGGCGAGGCGGTGTGGCGGCCCTGGTAGCGCCTCACTTGCCACCCAAAGCAACATGGAAATGCGGGACTGCTACTGTTAAACGTTTGAATTCAGACCTGCAGCTGTTACGAGGATCTAACCTGTGACTTTTCTGTTACGCCACCCTAAAAAAAAAGTTCATGTGGCACTTCTTGATGTTTCGTTTTATGGAACAGAAGCCTTCAATGGAATGTTATGATTTATGACCAGTTCCAGTTGGATGTTGGTGATAAACAACCTGTACATGCAGATGTTGATTTATAGGATTTTTGCTACAAAGTACTTTTTATAAAAAGGTTTAGTTTTGTACAGGGTTGTTGTTGATTGCTATACCAAAGCTGTTTTATATTGTTTTCCTGTTTGTTAAAGGAAAAACTGGTGTTCTTCCAGTGGTTGAATAAATAATGTTCCAAAATAAAGCATCAGTGTAAAGTCAATCTTATGCTAGAAGCAAATGCGCGCACACACATATTGACTTGCAAACCTGAGGTAAAAATTCCAACATTAATATTTTCTCTGAGAATTTTGACTTATGTGCAATTTGAACTGGCAACATTGTAGTCAAGCTTGGCAGGATTGCTTCACATCTGGCTTGACATGGGACAAAAGGGGAGATTTTTTTTCCCCCTTCTCTCTGTCTGTCCTGTTCTAAAGTGAAGTTCTAAAGAGGATCTCATCCAATATATTGGATGAGATCGGAGATCAGAAGTATTAGTCTATTCATGAGTCAGAAAATGTGCTCAGGCAAGGGTTAAAGTCACAAACAGATGAAAGAAAAATATGGATCTTATTTTTGTCTGCCAATTGTTCAATTATATTCCCCTCCAGTGGGCCTTGAATTGGGTAAATGAGGGCATTTATAGCCAATCATTTGCATCAAATGTTTAAGTCTGATTGCCACCGTACGTTTACACTGCACATCAGTTGCACACTGCACTCCATAGTAATATCAACTCCCAAAACGTTACCCCTCCCTGCAGGAAAGTGGGTTCCAAATCCGGGGGATGTATTTCTGTGTGGCGGCGTGATGCTTGCCGTGTGTCAGCCACCAGTGTGACTTGCAGCCAACCCCCCACACCCACACACACACACACACACCCACACACACTCACTTGAGATTAAGTTAGAGCAGCACCCCTTTTATTGTCGCGCATGAGTGTCTGGTGCGGAGAATTTCGATTTTACGTACGTGCAAAAAACAAAAAAAACAAAAAAAACAAAAACAAAAAGATTTGAGTGAGAGGAATTTTATTCATGTTGAGTTTGTGTCAATGGGTACTTATTTGTTTTTGAAACAGTTGGGTCGTGTTTGCCATTGCGTGCGATTCTCATTTCCCTCATCCGGTGCAATGCCCTGCACATGACACCCGTGTCTGAACGACACACTGAAAGTCTCCTTTGCAAGGAGCCACACACTTAAACAGCAGTTGGCAGCGTGTGTCGCCTCTGCGGTTTTTCTTACTGCCTGCGCGTCTGAGTCAATAGTTCAGCGATGCCTTTGAGGAGCCGAGGTCGTGAGAACTGAACGAACTAGTCCGCCTGTGGTCGGGCACGGGGCCAGCCATTAAATCCCCGCCCGCAGGCCGCGAGCGCAGCCGCTCTGCGGATGTGTGGAGGCGGACGCCCGCAAGTGAGCCTCACGGTCCGGTGGAAATGAATAAATAAAAAGAATCAGGTGGGTGGAAGTGTTTATCCAAGAGTCAACTGTTAAAACAAGTCGAGTGAGTCTATTTTTATAGATATTAAGGCAGCACTTAAGAAGCATACGTGGCTCGTGTTACATGAAATGATTTGACTCGCGTCCAGATTTGGTTTCACGAGAGGGAATTCGGTTGAACGAAACAGGCGGGAAAAACCCCTTCCCGGATGATGAAAAGGATTCCTTTGGAGGGCTGAATGTCCCTCGGGGATGTGGCCATCACATCCCATGGGAGTAGTGGCTATTGAGGGGGTAGGGGTCGTCAGAAGAGCCACAATCTATCACTCTCATTAGCGACTCAATGGGCTGAACGCGCGCAACGCGTTGCCGCCGAACGTTCACCATCAAAACTCCCTCCAAATTTACAATTGCTTTTGTTGTTGCTATTGCGGTGGTGTTTACAGCCACCACTTGGGGGCTTTTCGTATGCAAGTCGTGCTGCTGCCACAATGACAAGTGCATCGCTCTCAGGACCGAGCGCAACTTTTTGCGAGGCAATGAACCCATTTTACAAAAGAAAACAATTCATGGCACGCTATTAAACAATATTGTCACAAAAATTATGAGAAGCGTTTAAATAATGATGTTGATCACGTTGATATTCTTGCATCCAGAATTCCTGTCTATTTCTATTGCATTTGTGCACATACATAAACACCTACAGTGGTGCGTTAAAAAAGTTAAAAGTCTGGTGTCAAACCATATATTCCTAAACCAGTCTACAAGTTTTCCATTTCAATGTGAGCTGACAATTGACAATCAACCCTCATCTAGAAACAGATCCTGCTGTTAGCTTCGTTCAGTGTGCGAGAAAAGGTAAGAGTTGTGGCAGGACAACTCGTGGCTGCTTCACAGTGATAAAAACAACATTTCAAATTACTGTAAGTGATTTAGAAGCAGTGACCTGTTGACCTGTTAAAGGGGAAGCTAAATCCTCAAGAAACTTAAAAAAAAAAAAATATATATATATATATATATATATATACGTCTGCACAGCCAACCATCTTCCCCTTTGCTGCAAAACCAGGACCAAGGGATGCTGCAGCAGAGCTGAATTCCCACCTGCCAGCTGGGATGAACTTCTCCAGCACATCGTTCATCATACCAACCTCTACGCAAATCAGTCCATGCAGAAGCAGACTGACAAAAACTGTGATGCAAATCCTGCTCTATCCCCCTAGCACGCACGGGATTGCTCCACAATATACCACACAAAAAGAAAAATTGTGTCGTTGAAACATCCACACAATTGTAAATAGTAACACGTACACACACACCACACATGCGCAGTTGCGCACGTGTAAATAGTTTTCCAAATTGTTTGTTCGGATTGCTACTGTTGCATGTAAATAAACTGTTATTTTGCAATCAAAAAACATTTTTTATTGTTGGGGTAGTGTTTTATAGAAGTTTAGGTGTTTGTAGAATCACTCATGCAAAAAAAAAGAGTGCCAAATTCACTAGAGTGAATGAAATAACATCGTTTCACAAAATGCTTGATTTCTCCGTATTTTGGAAGAAAATAGAGGATTTGGGTGAAACGAAGCTGTTTTCTATTGTTGACTACTGAAGATCTGAATAAGGTAGAAACAAACTTTTTTAGATGAAAGATGAGACTTCAATCTGTCATTTGGTAGTATCCGTTTCCATAGCCCTAAGACAACATTTTCTGTGGAGCTTGAAAGATCGGTAAAATTCTGTAAATCAGCTGGCACTATGGGGTTACCTTTTCCGAAAATGGCTGGCAGTCAAAGAGTTAATTGACAGAACATGTATGAACAATTTAACAAATCTTGTCAATACAGCAATAAAGAACAAAAAAATAATATACAATCACTCAGACAATCCAGTTCAATTGAGGGAAGCCATTTTGCCACTTGCTGGCGACTGAAAATGACATCACAGTTGCTCAGCCTCAGGGCTCAGCTTGCGAACGTCACGGGCTCCAGGTGGAGGAGTGGAACCGTCGCTTTCCTTCGGTGCCGGCGCTTCTCCGCCTGGGGGACCATGTGTGGCTTACATGATGTAAGCTTGTGTGAGTGAGTGAGTGAGTGAGTGAGTGAGTGAGTGAGTGAGTGAGTAATTTTATATATATATATATATATATATGAAGAGAAAAATAAACAAAAACCAAAAAAGCTTGCGAATGTCACATGACCAAACTCAGAAAACAACCTGTTTTTACGAGTTTGTCAAAATGGCTGCCTCCACAGGGGAAAAAAAAACAAAAAACAGGTGGATTTTGCTGCTTTAATTCTTTTTCCATAAACACAATATTAATCAGATTGCCACAGTCTAGTGGGTCTACATAGGGTGTTGACATCTCTTTAAACTAAATGCTATATTTGCTTCTTAAAGTGTAGGCGCTGCAGCTCCGAGAATTGAAAAGAAAAACTTTCCACGTGCTTTGGCGGCACGCTCTGACAAGGAAATGCCAGGCAGCACGCAGGCATCATCAGTGAAATGAGTTCAAGTGTCAGTCTGTGTGTGTTCTGGTTAGGCTTCTTTGCACCTGTTTACTTGAGAAGCAGAGGGGGGGCAGAGGCGGATATGGAAAAGGAGATAGACAGGCGCAGGGGGGGGGGGGGGGGGGTGGTGACATGTTAAAAAGCTGTTGAAGCTCAGGAAAGTACAATTTGATTCCTCGCCCTGTGTGTGACATGTTTGCAGGCAACACTATGAGGAAACTTAATCTTCATGACTTCACATTTCCTGTCTGTCTTTGTATTTATAGCGCGACAGTGCAGAACGTGGAGGTTATCCCGGGTGGCCTGTCGCATCAAGCCTGCTCAAGTATCACACGGGCCGTGTGCCACTTGGGCTCCAGTCTTTCCCAGCAGTTGGTTACAAGGCGTGTGTCTGAGGTCAGGTTTGGCTTTTCAGCTGCTTCTCCACTTTCAGTGCACGAGGTCCACAGCCTTTGTGACTTGTGCAGATTCCACTAAAGAAAGTAGAAAGTTCCACTTGGCACGGGTCATTCTTGAGACTTATACGTGACATTGAAAGAGCCTAAGCATGTTTGATTTATGTATTTATCTAGCGAGGAGGTCATGCCTGCCTATCATTTGCAATACGGGCAGCTGTTATTCTATTTTAGTTCTAGATTGCCACAGTGTCCCGGCAGTAAATGCTCAACTAATGGCATTCCCATGTTGGCAATGTGAAAATTAAACGGCTTTTTATCTGTGTTGAAGTCATGACCTCAGAGTTAGTACACCACTTAAATTATTTTTTTTAAATGAAGAACCAAGGTAGTTGTATTAGGATTTATACCTGCTATTACCCTCTGTAGACTGCAGACCTCCAACATAATGGAAAAATCTGTCAATGTGGTATATAGTTCTGTCACTAATCTTTTTAAAATCGATTATCCTATCAATTATTCCATAACCCCCCCCCCCCCCCCCCCCAAAAAAAAAAATACAAAATAAAAAAAAATTAATAATAATTGTTGTTGTCGGTGTTGTTGTTGTTAAATAATTCTCTAAAGTTGGACTTAAGTTGAATTGAGTGGCTATAAGTACTCATTATTTATTATCTTGTTTACACATGTATTATTAAACACCAACAGAATTAGCCTATGCTAAATGGTTAGCAATACCGATTAGCATTAGCGTGCTAGTGATTACCACTAAAGGTAAACAAACACTAAGCACCATTTAGTTCACACAAACATCCTTATATTTACATTACACATGTAATGGACGATGTCAGCCTTGTCAATATTTTCTCAGAAAAGAAAAAACAGGCTAAAAGCACATAATGTAGCTCCTGAGAAAATGTGCTAGCCAGAGGCTATGTGGGGCCTCTGGGGAGATACCTTCTTAGCCTGTTTGGTTAATCCAGCTTGGGTAATGGCCACACCTATAAAGCCATGTCAGTATCAAGCACTCCCTGAAGGCTTCCGACGTGGCAGCTGGAGCTAGCTTGGATTCAGAACACTCACAGTGGATTTCGTTGCACTGCAGAAGCGCTATCAAATGTCTATGGAAGCTTACTCATGTCCTATTTGGCAACAATATCATTACTAGTTTTCTGTTATTCCCCCACATAGTTGGGAAAGCATTAGGCCCCCACAAGATCCAGCTGTTTTCCTTTCTGTATTTCATATTTAATACGGAATAGAGCACAGTGATAAAGTGGCAGGCACGCCTGACTCACAGTGGAGAACTCTCAGTTTGTCAGTTTTCTTAGGCCTCCACAAAACAAGACAAAACAAAACAAAACATGCATGTTCGGTTAACTAAGACTATATTTTCCACAGGTATGAACCGAATGACTTTGGCCTAATGCAACAAATTGCCTGGCACATTGAAGTGATACGAAAAAACAATCAGAGGAAATATCCTGATCTGTGTTGCTGTCTTTCGATGTTCTAAAATTAATCGCAATGTGTTGTCTGTGCATTTTGTAATACATTTTTAAAAGGTTAAGCACATGGTCAGTCCAGAGAAGCAGTTTCTTATTTAGTTTAGCAAGTTTCAAATGCTGAGCCCCATACATGCAAATGATTATGTACAATTATCTGCTGTTTCCTACATTTTGGCATTACTTCAGCACCTAACAGGATCAAGGTGAACTTTATTATCCCTGAGGGACAATTCCTTTTACAGCCAGCAGTCAACCTGAGAAAAATAATTAGCAACAAGTTTTCCGTTACAGCTAAGGATTTTTGTGTCATTAAGTGAATTATCTTAAGAAGTAGCTGTATAGTGCTTTTTGGGTTAAAAAAAAAAAGATTGAAGTCCAGATTTGGTAATGGACAAAACAATACAAATGAATACTGTCATTTCTACTGTTATCTTGCACACAAGACCAGTTGGGGCATCCCAGTATACACACTCTAAATCAAGCCTGTCACACTGTTTCCCACCATCCAAATCTGATGATAATGGAGAGGTGTTTGGCAGATAAAATTCTGGCACCTCGGGGAGGGTTAATTAAATTGTACTTTCCTAAACAGCCATCCCCGAGCACGGAACCTTTGTCATCCAGTCCAAAGCAGGTGGTGACAGCCGCCCTGTCTGATTAGCAGTGTGGGCGGAGGGTGCGGGTGAGTTTGGGGTTGAGAATTGACTCTCAAACAGGATGTCCTGGACTGGTGATCGGTCCCATCTCATAGACTATCCTTTGTGTTTGTGAACATTAGGGGAAATCTTTCAAGCATATGTGGCCAGCTTTGGATGTAGTTCCAGCCACCTTTTAATCTCCATGCTCTTACATCTCTTCCCACATCGACATATCACTTGAATCAACAGTCTTCCTTTATTCTGCTTTTGATTTTTCTTATAAACAACTGACAGTATCACTTTTGTTGTAAAACAGCAATTTAAGACATTATATGAGTTACAATAGCAGAAGGACATATTTTGGCTTGCTAATAAGGAGTCATCACTGTGAGACACTGGGATGATTTGTTTGACACGGTCTTTACACCGGATGTTTTTTTCATTTATTTATTTTTTAACTCTGTGATCCTCTGCCATCTTCATGAAAGGCAAAAATCATACCACTACATTCTCTTTCTGTAGTTGTTTTGGTGAAAGTAAACAAGACTGTAAAGCATCATGATTTATGGACAGTAGTAGTTCCTATCGAAATACAGCAACTATATTAATATGTAAAGTAACGATCTGGTTACAAGTGGATTTGAATGAAAAATGCATCAAAGGAAAACATGTATTGTGAAATTGCACACACTGCGTGTGCCAGTTAAGCAATGAGCTCTGCTTTTCTGTTTTTTTTTCTTCCCACTTCTTTTTTTCATACCCTGGGAACGTAAACACTCTTTGTGTCTGCTCATGTTGTTCTTGTAGCAACTGTTGAACAGTGTGTGCCCCACTTGTGGTTTCATTGCCTGGATTGTCATGCAGGAGGCACAGGAGACAAGTGTCAATAAGTGGATGGGCCCTTGCCAAACAAATGTGGCCAAAGAATGGGCTAGATTGCAGCTGGGTACACACACGCATGCACATGCATACACATGCACTCAGAGCTTTTATCAAATTGGAAAATTTGTTTCCTGAAAATCTCTCCAGCATTCCTTAAAACTTTCTTGTATACATCGAACCATCACCTCTGCTGGTTAAACAGCTTTTTAGTGATACTTAAATATAGGGTTAGAGAAAGTAAACAGTGCCGTGCGCGTGCGTGTGCTTTGATATCTGCGGAATGGATCAGCCTTCCACCACAACCACTCATCTCTGGTCATAGTCTGCGCACAAGGGCTTAAGAGACTGGGCCTCATGATAAATACATGGACCCATGATAAGATTAGTGCTGGGCACATACACGTTATTCAGTCTCAGTCCATTCACGGGGGGAATCCCACCTTCTGTGAATGTCTGGCTGTGTGTCTGCACACTTCTCACCTCCCGAGCGCTTGGTTCATTGCGGATGTTTGGCAATGATAACATATTTGGGTTTTTTTGTTTGATGAATGACTCACCTGCCAAAAAGGAATAAAGGAGGTTTCATTTATCCTTTCAGTCATGGTGCAGTCTTGGTTTTGCACAGCCATCACAGATTTATTGAATCTGTACGGTAGGGGTTAATGAGGTGAAAACTTTGAGCCTTGCACCATGGCACGCACCTCCCCGCCCACATTATGCGACACGTACCTGGCTCCGACATTGTTCGGGCAAGATTAGCGAAACAGCATGGCGCTGTAATGACAAAGTTGTCAAATCTTTCTTGTGATTTCTCGGTCAGGTATTTTCAGGACGCCAATATTTCTCTTCAAAGCAAACAAAGGGGGCTTTAATTTTTTTTAGTGAAGGGTATCTCCACTCCCTCATCATGCAATTTTGCCCAAAAACAAAAGGAAGTATGCATTGCTGTCTGCTGCTGCAGATGTAAGGAAAAGACCGAGTCACCTCACTCACTTTGTCCGATTGTCGGCAAAACCAAACTATTTGGACATTATTCCCGTCAAGTAAGGTAAGAATGAATTTATATTACCTAATAGTTTCAATGTTTTGTTGGCATTTATCGTAAATAGCATTTGGCTAAAAACAACAATGGAGAACATTACCTTAGTGCAGATGTTAGTGGTTTCTGGTCATTTTGGAGGCATTCAACTGGTCGTGTGTGTAGTCGTCCACAAAGTTTGATCCAGCGCAGACATTTTTCATAGTTGTTGGAGGGTGTCTCTCTTCAACAAGCCGTGACTACCGCAGGACGCCATTTAGTCGATCGGAATAACGGCTATCACACTTAAACAAGCCATGACTACAGTGTTTAACCATTTTTATTGTTTTTTTGTTTGTTTTTTTCTTGGCTGTGGATAAGCACGAAAATCACGCAATGCACTACAGGGAGCTGGATTGCTTTTGTTTGTCCGCAGCAAAACACATGTACTGTTGCAGACATGACATCTTGCATTTTGATTGGTTTACTAGGTGATGCGGGTGTGGTTTACGGTAAGGTCAATTTTGGAAGTGCAGGAGTGATTTAAGTAATTCCCATATCATTGAAAAGAGACAAAATGAGGAAAAAATTCATTTTTAGTGGGAAGCTCCTGTATATTGAAGAAAAAAAAGAAATGCTTTTAATCAAGAAAACCCTTTACAAATGAACATCATGCAAGAAAACATGTTGACAACATCAGACTGTACTCTCAAATCACAAAAGATTCTACTATGACAGTAGAGGGCCTGACTGCGATAGTAATAGGATAAAAAAAAAAAAAGTCTACAATAGAAAGATTTCAGATTTCTAACTGCAATACTTTCCAGAACACTTTTTTCATTTTGATATTTGTCCCCACTCTGTAACTAATTGGATATGTAATGTTTTTTTGTATTTTTTTTTTTGCATTGTTGTTAATTCAGTATATTTTAGTCAGTGTCATATTTTAGATTTCAGCAGTTGTTTTGTTGAAAGTCAAAAGTAGCTCAGACGCAGTGACAAGCATTATGATATAGAGAAACTATTAGTGCAAAAATAAATAATTATGTTCAAAATTCAGCAACCACAGAGACAAACAACCATCCACATACACAAGCACACCTGGGGACAATTCGGAGCACCCAATTAACCTGCCATGCATGTGTTTGGAATGTGGGAGGAGACTGGAATACCTGGAGAAAACCCACGCAGGAACGGGGAGAACATGCAAACTCCACCCACTCAACCACCATGCAGCCCAAAGTACAAATAAAATGAACAATTCTTTCATGCATTTACACTTACCAATCCATCCACCATTATATGAAAAAGTATAAGCAATGTCAGAATCTGGTAATTTTACACGACAAAATCTCCTGTTTACAATCATCCTGCCTGGTTTTTGTCATTCCTGAATGTGTCTGAGAAGGCCTGATGTGTGCGTCACGGTTAACGTCTGTATATTTGTGTGTAGCATACAGGGTCAGCGCCCCCTGCCATGTGGCCGTGCGCTGACTGACAGCCCTGGTGCGCCTGTACAATAGCTGATCTTTGCTGCGCCTCTGACTGTATCAACACAAAGTGGGATGGCTCCCTCATACCGAACTTAGAGTATTGATCACCCGGCTGAGATCCCACAGCCTCGCTCTTTGTCCTGCTCTCTTTTCTGGCCTGCCAATCAATACCTCTTTGTGTTGATTTGTACCCATTGACAAATCGCTCTGCCCCATTGCCTTTGTAAGGCTGTCAATCAAGCGGAAGGTGTTGCCTTATTGGATCCTCATTCAGTGTGAACTTTCACATTCCAAGCTTCAAGAGTAGCTCTGAGTAATGCTACCACACAAAATGCAAATGCGTAAATGAGTCTATCAAAAAAATAATTAAAAAAATCACTGGAGCTGGGAAATATTTGATAGGAGATGGCTTTGGAAAGTTAGGTTTATATTTTTGTTCATTAATTTGTACTTTTAGCTTCCTAAAAAATGTCGATCATAAAACAAAAAATAAGTACAAAGTAAATGTGAATTTCTCTTTTACTACGTGGGCATCATTTTTTTGCGTACATTAATATTGCACAGTGTTCAGTAAAATGTAGCTAAGAGACTGTGTGTGACAAGTTAGCTCATATTTAAAATACAGGGAGTCCTTGAGTTACGTCTGAGTTACGTTCCTACGCTAGCGGTGTAACCCGAATTTCGACTTAAGAATTTCGACAAGTCAATATTTACATAAAAATAATTTGCATTAAAAAAAAAATCTAAAATACATAAAAAAAAATACTGATGAAGATGCTGTCCGACTGTCCGACTGAAGCCCAAGTCTTTGCCGATGTTCATCGGTGTCTCTCCTTTCTGCAATCGTTTTAGCTTCATTTCCATGGTAATTGCTTTTCTTTTGACCTGACTAACATTGATAGAAGACGTAGCTTTCTTCTTCTTTGGGGCCATGATGTGGAGAAAAAGAGGGCGAAAAAGCCAAAGATACTCCCAACAAGTGCACAAACGCTAGCACTAGCTAAGGGCTTAATAGCGGACAAGGGGAAAACACTGTGGGCGGACGAGGAGCCAAAATGGCGCACGGGGCCAAAATGTCGCACCGGGAGTAATTGTTGTAAAGTCAAAACGCTTTAGGGCGAGTGCGCCTGAGGACTCCCTGTTTGTATATTTCAGGCAAAATTATTTAAATTAGAGAGAAAAGACCTGGAAGAACTCAAAATGCTGGTCCTAATGATATCAAATCCTTGTTAAAAATCCAGTTTTTGGGTAAACTTTATTTAAATAATTTGAGTATGTATTATAACCCAAACTTAAAATAATCACATTCTAAGGTTTATCTAACACATGCTGCCTTACATAACATTACAGATTTTCGCACACATAGTCAATAGCAAATTAACTTCTTGTATCTTTATCCCTTATGCCTGACAGTGTGCGCGCATTTCAAGCTTTCAACAGAAAAAATTCTCATGATGTCATAAAAGCTCATTAAGCAAATGAAGGCTCTCACAGAATGTGAGCTGAGTCATGAGGAGACCACTTCTAGATGAATGGTCGTATGACATCAGTATGTCTCGTCTCATTGCATTGTTGCTGTTTCTGTGTTTTACTCCCTGTCTCCTTCCCCATCAGCCAATCAGCTCCTTGCCATTCCCTTTTGTGAGATTGACATCATGCTGATTAATCTTACAATATTTTTGCTGTTTTATATCCCGAAAACTCCGACGAGGTAAACACCTACCAATTGGCCTCCTCTGGTAAGTTTCTATTTTTAGTTTATCATCACTTCCCTAATAGTCCATGATTCTTAATTTATCGCTGTTGTTATTGTATCCGCTCCAAAAATGTCTTTCTTCAGGATATTGTTACGGTCCGGCATTAGACTGGACTGCTTGCCAAGACCAAATTGCATTAGTAAACAATCACCAATGTGGCATTGTTGTCATTAGCTAGCTTTCATTAAAAAAAAATTAAAAAAAAATAAAATAAAATAAAAAATACAGCATTTCTGTAGTCCGACTTCCATCCTAGGACACCTGTGGAACTCCGCTTGTTGCGGATTTAGAATTCATTTTCCTACATTCATTTTCCGAGTGTTATACTTTCACCATCATCGACATGTTTTTTCCTATCCTATTCTTTCATGTGTGTGAGGTTGCTTCCATACATCTGGCCCTGCTTTCTCAATCAAGGTTCTTAGTCAATGCTTTCTTCAAGGTCATTTCAATCCAGTCCCGTTCTCTGTTGTTACTTTGAAGTTTTGTCTATAAAGACACTGTTTTCCTGTTGTCTGCATTTGGGTTCTAACTCCGCACCTCACGTGACAGTCTTTGTTCTATCACCACATTTTGCTTTTTGACATCACTAAAGTGTCACAAAATTGCACAAAAAAAGCCCAAGGAAGAGCCACAAAAAGCCCAAGAAAAAGCAAAACACATGAAGTGAGACACCTCCCATGGATTTAATACCTGTAGTTATTATTTGTGAAAATATTTAGACAAAGTCAATTAATTGTTTTAACATGATGGAGTTAGTGGTTTTAAAATCTGCAGGTCTAGATTTTCCCCAGAATGGATTTAGAATGATTGGGGACAGGTCTGTTCACATGTTCACTCAGCCAAAATGAGCATTGGGCCGACAATCTTCGGCTTTTGTAGCTGTAAGCAGATGTTTATCCCACAGTGCAGTGCATCCTTTCGTTCGTGGCCTATTGCCATGACTCAGCGGTGGTGGTCAGAGGTTTCCACCTGTAGACACAACAGTCTATCCGGGAAAAACAACTTTCTGATACCTCAGTCTTCCTCAATTGTCTGGGAGGATTCCTAGTTGGGAGAGGCTTATTGTTCCAGTGTCTTTGTAGTGCAGGTTCATTGCAGTTGAGGGGATTTCCTCTCTTGTGGGTATTTTTAAACCTGTGTGTGAATTCAAGGGAGCCCTCTGTATTGCTGGGGTGCACGTGTCAGGTCACGCGTTCCCAGATGATGCGGGCGTGCTTGGGAACAGTTCGGTAGTATCAAGTGAAGGCTTTGTTGAAATAAGATTTGCACGTCATACTCAGAGCGTGCTTAATTAAGACTGACACCGGACGCGTACGTCTCAAATTTCATGGCGCGTTTCCGGTTTGACAGCTCAAGCGGGTTCCTTAAAGACCGATCTACTTCGGGTGTCCGTGTTTCAGGGAGCTTCAGCAAGCCACCTGGGGGTCTCTGACCTCTCAGGCAAATAGTCTTCTCGAGGTCCCTCGCCCTGACAGCTCTCAATGGAGGCGTCCATGCAGCGGACTGGCGGCTGGGTGACGGGGGTGAGAGGAGGGAATAGATAGGTCATATGCAGAAGGGCCTGTCACCTCTGGATCAAGTCTTCTTCCGGATCACTCCCACCCTGTCACCTTAGCTGACGTCACATGACACTGCTCGGTGACCTTTTGCTATGTTGTTTGTTGAAAGATGTCTTTGTGTGTGTCTGTGTGTGTTCCAAAACTATAATGTCCAGTTTTAGAAAATTTGGGTCAGAACCTGAAACCTGAAGATTTGTATTCCTATTTCGCCAGATTGTGTTAAATGAGTGGATATCATATATGACTCGCTCCAGCAAAAGGGTCCGCATGTCGGCAGGTTCAATCTCGAGATATGGGCGATATTAGACAGTTGGACTTTTTGTCCATTTTGAGATTTCTCCACAAATAGCCTCCTTGAGGTCTCTAGTTTCATTTGCAAGCAGCACAAAAGTCCAAATTGTAATAGAAGTGTATGAAAATAAGCAATTACTAGACAGTATGCCTCGTAACTTGGGGGCCTGTTTTTAGCCAAGCCGCTAGCTAGCGTTGCCTCTTGCTGAACTATTTAAAAACAACCCAAATTTCCTAGCCTCAAACGTAATTCACAAATAATTTATATAAATATTGTGAGGATAAAGCGAACCTGCTAATGGATGCACGGATGGACATAACAAAAAAAAAGTCGAAACACACCATTCAGCACGTAAGAACAGAATCCTACCTTGGAGCAGAAGCTGTTGTCATCGGTCCGGTTACAGGCGAATTGTAATCCAAACAAACAGAGATATTCTCCAGGATCGTTTTCTTAAAACAAACAAACAAAAAAATGTTAAACCATCACATTTTCATGTTTTCATGAGACCAAAATCATTTGAGACATCACATCCTTGATAAGTTATCAATAAAACACTTTTCACAGGCCACATCAAATGGCAAATAATCTTTTCATGGAGACAAAATTATTGAATCAAATTTTTGTGGTAATATGACCTAATTTAAGCAAGAAAATACCACAAGGAGCAACAATAAAATAAGCAAACGTTGGCTGATGCCTCAGTAAATGAATTCTAAGCTGAATGTGATCTTCAAAGTTGAGGCTGATTTAATCTCTTGAGAGGTCAAACTTCCAAAACGTTAAAGGGTTCAAATCTCGGACGATGACCTTGCCTTCTATTGGAATTTACTTCCCACTGATATTTGAACTTCCTGAAAATTTCCTGAAAATTCCATATCTTTTTCCGAAGGTACTGGTTGCTATGGACATTTGAAAGATGCAAGTACCAAAACTTTAAAGCCCTTTTTCTCAAAACTAGGAATTTCAACCTTCCAACATTAAAACTGCTGTAACTTTGTCAATTTTTGAGCTCCATCCATGTATTATATATCATTTTAAAGGGAATTAAGTGCAGAATTCAAATACATTAATATCTCAATTTGGATTTTTTTTGGCACATGAGGACATATACAGTAAGTCCTCGAATTACGACGTACTCGACCTACGAGATTCCAACTTTACGACACCCGTGCCTCGTCCCCATAAAAAGTATTTTGACGTAAATTTCGACTTTAGCGGTGAACCCCGACTTGTACAGAAATTCAGGCTACGTCACTAGTGTAGGAACGGAGCGAGTTCGTAACTCGAGGACTCCCTGTAATTAATCTATTTCCTACTAAATTCTTATGTTACATTAATTTATGAAAACATATTTAAGTCAAAATAAAATAGTTCTTTCTGTGTGTTTTTGTGATATGTGGCTAAAAGTAGACCAGCTGTACTTTAATTAAGTCATGATTTCCGCTTCCCATATGGTGCATCGTAACCTTCCCAACATACAAAGGCAATATGACATCACCACATAGCTTAGTGGTGAGTCATGAAGCAGGTCAACTCTTGGATGTCTTTTTCACACACTACTTAACTTACTAATGGAATCAGTACCCCTGCCTGCTCAGAGGGATTTACGCTCAAACAATTCCACTTCTGTGTTTACCATCTCCATTTTATCTTCATGCGGATAATCACAAGGCAATCGACGTGTGCCACTTTAAATTTGGTCTAATGAAATGCCAAAAAATGTACCTGTTGTTTTTTTTTTTACCTCTTGAATTATTGCTGTTTATTTGGGTTGGATATTTATTTATGTTGGAAGTTGTGTTTGGCGGCACGGTAGTCGAGTGATTAGCACGTCCGCTTCCCAGTTCTGAGGTCTCCGGTTCGAGTCCAGGCTCGGACCTTCCTGGGTGGAGTTTGCATGTTCTCCCCGTGCCCGCGTGAGATTCTCCGGGTACTCCGGTCTCCTCCCACATTCCAAAGACATGCATGGCAGGTTAATTGGGCGCTCCGAATTGTCCCAAGGTGTGTGTGTGAGTGTGGATGGTTGTTCGTCTCTGTGTGCCCTGCGATTGGTTGGCAACCAGTACAGGGTGTCCCCCGCCTACTGCCCAGAGCCAGCTGAGATAGGCGCCAGCAGCCCCCGCGACCCTTGTGAGGAATAAGCGGTCAAGAAAATAGATGGATGGATGGAAGTTGTGTTTCAACCATTAACAAATTCTTTCTGTGTATTCAAACTATATGACAAATGATATGTCTGACAGCCATTTCTATTTGTTTAAACATGCCAGATCTGTTTTACCAGTGGGCTTTAGCTGCACTTCATGAACAATTTTGAAAAAAGAAAAGGACTTCAAACTTAATTAATGACTTCTATAAGTTAAAAAATGTTAATAAATAAAATTCAGTAAGCAGCAGAATAGCGGCATAGTGATTGAGTAGCTAGCACATCCGTCACACAGTCTCAACAGTGTGGGATATAAAATGGTTGGATGGAGGCAGCATGAGTGGGCCCATGTTCAGATCTTACCTTAGGCCCTCCAATATCTGATTCTAAAGGCCCTGTTCAAGATTAGATTGTCATGGCAACACGTAGCCGATGATATCTGATTGAAAGCAGTCCAGTCAACAGAAACGCAAATGATGACAATAAACTGTTGGGAATAAAATCATACAATTTCATGAAACAAATATTACAATTGAGGTTGCAAATATGTGTCAGTGTTTTTAATAGTGTTTGGTGTTTGCTGGTCCTGACCAGCCACAATGCAAAATAGTTCTAACGAATCGCATGCCTCATCTTTATTAAATGTGTTTATGGACTACTAAGTCTTATAGAGCCGTGTGTTTGACAAATCCGACTTGGAATTAATATCAATATGGCCTTAGAATGTCTCGTCGGGTTTGCTTTTGGGGATTGGGAATGTTTTATGCCCTTTCCAAACTTCCAACCCAGCACAACCGCCAATTTACAAGTTGAGTGGCATCCTTGGAAATAAATGCTAAGTCATTTCTTTGTCCGCTCTTTCATGTTAAATTAAAAAGAAAGGGCGGTGATATGCGAATTAATGTAGAAGCAGGTGGAAAGCAAGCCTTTGTTAATGACTTCATGATGAATTCCTTCACTTTACACAGCAGCTTTTTCACCAGCCGCTTGCTCCTTGTGCAGGGCTGTGGAAACTTGATCAAAAGTGTATCTTACCATGAAATGAGTAGGCACAGATAAATGGCTATCAATGCAGTCAGCCTATTGGAGGTCCAGCAACTGGGCAGGTTTGGACCATATGTCATCATTCCGAGCCTTTGTGTGGGCGTGTCTCTGTGGCAACCGCATCAGCTGTGGTCATTGTGTGGGACCATTCAATGGCCCATATATTCATTGCGGGGCCAGAGTGGACTCTGCAACAGAAACAAATTGATACATACAAGCCCCCGGCCCCATTTGGCTCACATGACACATTTCAAATGGTTAAAAAAAAAAAAAAAAGAGGACATTTGAGTCTGTTAGAAATGTTGAGAAAGCTTGGTCACCATGGCGACGGAGCAGCCAAAGCAGGCCATGGGCCATTAAACTCCAATCAGATGTAAATTTGGGCTGCTCCCACAGCTGACGCAAATTAAACAGTTTGTTTGCCAATTCACATGTCATCTTAATGGCTTTTTATTCCCTTGGCCTTTGTTTAAATGAAGAGACTTACAAACCCTCATTGATTTATTATATCAGGTCACTTAAGATGCCTGTGGACTCACTCAGTGTCTGATGGAGAAAGATGATAAAGCACACTGGAGTCCTTTGTAAGGCAAGGATCCAAACCTGGTTAACTCCAGTTGAAGTAGATGGCACTGCTCAATAAACCAAATGACAAAGAAAAAGTTTTGATTTAACATTGATTCAACATTGATCCAACATCCTGTGTTATTTGGGTACATAGAATTAAGCAGATTAAAGAGACTGAAATTAGTACTGAATGTGAAGTAGCAGTCTTGTGATACGTATATATGATACTGCACTACAATTTCTCTGGGTGGGCCTTTACATTAATAAACACCTGTGTCTAATGTAATTAGTTCAGCCTTTATAATAATAATTACACAGTCCAAGTTTCTTCTTTTTGAAATAATGATTAAATATTTTGAATTTTTTGTTTTGTTTTGTTGTTTCTTCATTGATATAATGGGAAACGTAAAAAAAAAGTCATTAGTTGTTTGCTGTTTGTTATCAGAAACCAGTAAAATTTACCACTTTGCTGACATTTTATGGTGGAAATACAAGAATGGCATGCAAATCCAAGTTTATGGCCCAAAATGTAAATAAATACTAAATAAATAATATAAACACTGTACTAAACAACATATTTCACACATTCTATGTACAATAACAGAGACAGGAATGTTTTGAATGTCAAAAAGTGGCAACAACAAAAAAGTGATATGTTAATTGTTAGTGTTGTTTTGAGTGTAGTGCAGTGATGACTTGTGGGAAGAATCTGACTGAGGCTGTTCTGGTTCTGATGGACCTGCCAACGGGCAGCAGGTGAATGAGGTGGCGGGCGGAGTGGGTGAGCCTCTTCTGTGTTAAGTGACATTTCTCAGATTTTGGACGTGTGATCTCTTGGCAATATTTTCCTACTTTCCTTTTCCTAATTTTGAACAACATCACGCCAATAGGATCGTTTCGCCTTAATGGAGGTCTGCAGTCTACTAGGTATGAATTGTGTTTGTCCAACAATTGCTAAAAAAGTTGACATCAAAATCCTATTGAGCAAGCATTCATTCTTGCCAAAACATACTAGCCTTGGCAAATAGCCTCCTATTCCCCTAAAAGAAAAAGAGAGCCCTCCTGCATTTATTTCATAACTCCCACGAATCTGCATCAGCCATGAATGCTCGAATAAAATTCCAAGACATTGTAGCATGTCTTGGAATTTTATTCGAGCATTCATGGCTCATGTCGTCCTCTTGTGTATATTCTGATGCTATCAGACAAAGAATCGGTCAAGATCATTACGTATCTACTCTCCCACTTTTAAAGAGCGCTCCAAGCTCCAGTGGTAGAAACGCGGTAATGCGCTCCCAGCCTTAATGGGTTAAATCCGTGTCCTTACCAGAAAATAAGAGAAAAACATTTGCTTGATTTGAGTGGGTGTGTTCTACAGTTTGAGGTTGATCACAGCGTTGGATATTACTGTTAAAGGACAAACAAACCTGCTCACTAATTAATCCCCACACAGCTGCTCGACACACACCTCTAATATGATCACTCATTATGAGGGTTGGATTCACCCTTGATTGGGCAGCATATAATAATCAAACGAAACAAATAATCGTACGCCATAGTTTGTGGTTGCGCCAAACGAGTCAGTATGAGGACATACTTGCAACAGGACATATTGTAGAAAAGCGTGTGTGTGGTCCTGTGCGCACGCTGTCCTCGGCAGACTACACACACACTACACACACTGTACAGTAAAAGTGTTTCTATTCACAGACCGAGCGCAGCGTGAGATTTGTACTGGCTCGGGCCCAAGATGACCTGCGACCCGACAGTACCAGTAAAGCAGCTGCCTCCCCATTGCTAGCTTTTTGTTGTATAGTGCAGCTAGCCGTGCCGTTGTGTCTTCCATGCAGGGCACAGGGGACGCTAATTTGACACTGGGATGAATAACAGCCGCAGCCAGAAGAGCAAACACTGGCATTTACATTAAGCTTTGTTTTCAGTGGCTCACCTCGTAGAGGGATTTGACTGCTCTATCAATGCACTGTCACTTGTGTGTGTGTCACAACCCTTCAAATTACAACCAGGTCAACATTTCTTGCTTCAGGTTAGGATGAGCTCATAAAAGTTTTTTCTTTCCTGGGATCAGCGTAACAAATCATATTTGGGAAGCACTGGGTTAAAAGGGAAGTCAATCCTGAACATTTCTTGACAATAATATGTTACATGTGACCTCACTATTTGTGGAATATGAGTAATGCAGCTAAATCCAGCCGTTTTTATCCATCTCAGTGGAATTTTGCCACTTGCTGTCGACTGAAGATGACATCACAGTGGCTCAGAGCTCAGGCAACGACCAATCATGGATCAGCTGTGAGCTGTGATTGATTGTTACCTGAGACCTGAGCAACTGTGACATCATTGTCACTCGACAGCGTGGCAAAATTGCCACCTTCTGATATTAATAAAAATTGCTGGATTTTGCTGCTTAACTCATATTCCACTTACACAATATTAACCCAAATAGACTAGTGAGTCTGCATAGAACATAGGGCTGGGTATTGCCGCCAACCTCACGATACGATATGCATCACGATACATATGTATCCCGATACATGATCTTCAAGGCGATACGTATCGCGATATTTTACATTAATTTACTTGCATTTTATAATAACAGTCATATGTATACCTAAAGGATATGTTTATTATGCTGGATGACAAAAATGTTTTTGTTAGTAGCTCTTCTGGTTTACCAACAAGCGGCATGCCTGGTCTAAATGTGTACGCTCTGTAAATTACAGCTCTAAATTGTGCTTATTTGAAATATTTGGGGAAATAAAAACAGCATTTTTTTTCATGTAACACATTTTATTTCGTTTTTTAAACAAAATATAGGAAATTTGGTACATTGAGACACGTGCCATGTTAAGTTTATAAGTAAATAAATATTGCTATTCTTCCTCCGCTTTAATTTTTCATAGAAGACGTTGTCCAATCACTGGTGAGCTATTTTTGCATTAATTGAAGGCAATTAACTTCAAAGAAGCTGCTGGTTTTTATTTTTTAGGTATAATGCAAGCTGCAAAGGCAAACGTTAACTGCCTATTTAAAGTTAACAAGCATTATCGATTCTGACGCCTGCGTATCGATACGTGTATTGTAATGAGGCCCGCAACGATATATTGCCGTATCGATTTTTTGAGCACACCCCTATTATTGGCATGATTTTTTATTTTATTTATTTATTTTTTTAGTGGGGTTGACTTCCCATTTAAGATAAAAATACATTGAACCACATGCCATTTTTGAAAAAATAAATCAAAATTCAACAGTAACACAATAATTACAATTGTATTTATTTGAAAAAAAGAAAGTGTGGTGCATTAAACTTGTACGGACACTTTGAAGATTTTTATTGAAACTAGATGTTTTTTTTCCCCCCCTCCCTGGCTGAGTCCACTAAATGCTTTCTTAGAATGAGCCCAAATGACAGAGGCCATGAAAAAGAATGAAAGGAAGGCAGGAGGGAGCACGTACTGTCTGGAAGTCTGGTGTCCGCACAGAGCTGCCGCTTGTCCACTGGTGGCTGTGGAGGATGCATTAAGCTCCACATTGAGCAGCCGGCATGTGAGTGACAGGTCTCTAGAGCCCCGTGTCACCCCTCTCCTAAAAGGCTCCACGGATCATCCCACTCCTCTCTCGCCCATCTGGCTGCCTGAGCCTAACAAGGCCTGTCCTTTGCCTAAAGGAGGAGCATAAAGGGAAGAAGAGAGGGCGAGAAAAAGTTAAAGACTCAAATATCCCATCAGATTCTCCGTGGTCTTTGGGCTCCAATTATTCACAGCTTATCTTTTCAGCTCGGCTGATCTCCAAATGAATAAAGCGCGGGCCGCATTACTGACGGCCGGGTGCACCTCTAAAGAGGCTGAAGGAGGATCAGGGCTGTGGG